>NC_052544.1:1201956-1402829 GCF_016699485.2 Gallus gallus
AACATCCTTATCTCTAAGTTGGAGAGGTATGGATCTGAAGGATGGTCTATTCTGTGGATAAGGAACTGAAGTGGTTGGATGGTCACAGCCATAGGATTGTGGTCAAGAGCACTATGTCCAGGTGGAAACTGGTGATGAGTGGTGTCCCCCTGGGGTTTTGTCTAGGGACTAATGCTCTATAGCATCTCTATTGATGAATTGAGACAGTGGGATGAGATGCACCCTCAGCTAGTTTGCAGATTACACTTATCTGGGGGGTCCAGTTGATACAGTAGATGGTAGGGATGCTATCCAAAGGACATGGACAAGCTTGAGAAGTGAGTCCACGTGAACTGAATGAGATTCAGCACGTCCATGTGTTGAACTTGGACTTGGATCAGGTTCTTCCCGAGTGTGATTACAGTCTGGGAGATGAACTAACTGAGAGCAGCCCCGTGGAGAAGGACTCAGAGTTTCAGGTGCACAAAGATCTTGACATGAGCCATAAATGTATGGCTGTGGTACAGATGACCAACTGTACTGTGGGCTCCATCAGAATAAAGATTGCTATCAGGGTGACAGAGGTGATTGCGCCCCTCTGTTTTGCCCTTGTGAGGTCCCACGTGGAATATTGTGTCCAGGTTTATGCCCACCAGCACTACCATGGAGCAAGTGGAGCAAAACCAGAGGAGGACATGAAGATAATCAGAAAGTTGAAGCACCTCTGCTATGACGTAATGCTGAGGCAGACCGGCTTGTTCAGCCTAGAGAAGAATCACACTGTGGCTTTCTAATACTTACATGAACTTACAAAGAAGAGGGTGATTGGCTTTTTACATTCCTTCCCTTCTGCTGATATCTGTGAGACTGGGTGTCCCAACTGCTGTTAAAAGGACCACAGTGGAGTTCACAGTGCAAAAACATGGACACACCTGAGTGCTGACTCTGAGTGCTCAGGCATTTCCCATGTGGGCTCAATTTATCTTGTTGCAAAGGGCTGCTCTCCTTGGCATCAGTCACGATCTATCAAACAGGAAAGCATTAGAGCCTTAGCACACTGGGTGAGGTGTGATACACAGTGTGAAGCAAACAATATCAGCATTCTGTCCTACAGGAGAAGTACAATTGTGGTGCAATAGCAAGATGGAGTGATGGTGAATCGCTTGCATAGAACATCTTTCCCTGTAAGCTGTCTGGCACCAGTTGAATCACTGAATACTGTTATGTGTCTGGACCGCCCTTCATTGTTAATTTGCTGATTATAACGACAAAATGAGGAAAACGTGATCTACGCACTGAAAAGAAATGACATAACGTTATGCAAAATCTACAAGGCACGGAGCAAAAGATTTCGCAGTGGAGATCATGTGAAGTGATACCCAGAGCAGCACTGCATGTAAGACAGCTCCCAAACTCGGCGAGTATTTACACTGTGCTCTGGGATGGTGTTTGCAGGAGGAACGGAGATGCGAACCTCCAAGTCCACCCACATCGGCAGCGGTGCTCGGAACGCGGAGGAGGAGCAGTTCCCCGTTGCGCCGCTGGGTGGGGATGTTGGCCACGAAGCGGCAGCTCCCGCTGGCCGCAGCGCGCTTGCAGGCGCAGGCGCCCAGAAGAGCCGTGCGAGCTGCTGGGGAAGGGAAGGGAAGGGAAGTGCGGCGGGGCACTGGAGCCGGGCGCTCGGAGGCTTTGGGGCCGAGCTGCTGGGAAAGGCGGCTTTCGGTTGGCGAGCGGCAGCGCCGTGCGTCGGGGCCGGCGAGAAAGACTGCGAGCATGAATGGCCGGCTGTGGCGGAGAGGGACGGCGAGCGGGAGACGGAGCGGCGGCGGCGGCGAGAGGCAAGTGCTGCTGTGGCTCGTGTGCGTTTGCGTGTGGGAGAGCGGGGCCGAAACGCTGCGCTATTCGGTGGCGGAGGAAATGGCGAGGGACTCGTTGGTGGGCAACGTCGCCCAGGACCTGGGGCTTTCTCCGAGCCAGCTCGCGGCTCGCAAGGCGCGCGTGGTGTCCGAGGGGAGCGAGCAGCATTTCCGCCTCGATCCGCACAGCGGCGTCCTGACGGTCACGGAGACGCTGGACCGAGAGCGGATCTGTCCGCACAGCGAGAGCTGCGCGCTCTTGTTTAAGCTTTTCTTTGAGAACCCGGTGCAGCTGATCCGCGGGGAGGTGGAGGTTCGGGACGTGAACGACAACTCTCCCGAGTTCCCCGAAGAAGGATGTGGTTTTGGACATACCCGAAACGGCATCTGCTGGGATCCGGTTCCCCTAGAAGCAGCTCGGGATAAGGACGTGGGGATTAACGGCTTGCAGGATTACAGCCTCTCCCCAAACTCGCATTTCTCCCTTGCTCTCGAAGCAGGGAAGCGGGGAGGCAAATACGCGGAGCTCGTCCTGCAGAAGCCTTTGGACCGCGAGGAGCAGCGGGAGCTGCATTTGGTGCTCACGGCCACGGACGGGGGCTCGCCGCCCAGGTCGGGCACGGCTCAGGTCCGGGTGGTGGTGCTGGATGCCAACGACAACATGCCGGTGTTCTCGCGGGAGGTGTACGAGGTGCGCGTGGCCGAGAACAGCCCCCCGGGGCAGCTGGTGGTCCGGGTGTCGGCCGCGGATCCCGACGAAGGCTCCAACGGCAAAGTGCGGTATGCCTTCACCCAGGCATCGGAGGGTTCACGTCAGCTCTTCGATCTTAACGCTGACAGTGGGGTGATTCGGGTCTCGGGAAAGCTAGACTTTGAGGAAGCAAAATCCCACGAACTCGTGGTGAGAGCCACAGGACGGGGGTGGTCTGTCTGCGCACTGCAGAGTGCACGTGGAGGTGCTGGACGTGAACGACAACGCGCCGGAGATCGCGCTGAGCTCCGTGAGCGCCTCCATCCCCGAGGACGCCCCGCCCCGCACCGTGGTGGCCCTGCTGAGCGTGCGGGACCGCGACTCCGGCGACAACGGGCGGACGGAGTGCGCCATCGAGGGCGACGTGCCGTTCAGCCTGACGGCCGCTTTCGCCAACCACTACGAGCTGCGCACCAGCGCGGCCCTGGACAGGGAGACGACGGCCGAGTACAACGTGAGCATCGTGGCCACGGACTGGGGCCGGGCGCGGCTGAGCGCTCGCGAAAGCGTGTCGGTGCGCATCGCCGACGTGAACGACAACGCGCCGCGCTTCACGCAGGCGGCGTACAGCATGTCGGTGAGCGAGAACGAGGCGGGCGCGGTGCGGATCGGCAGCGTGAAGGCGACGGACGCGGACGCGGGCGCGAACGGGCGCGTGAGGTACGCGCTGGTGCGGGAGGAGGGCGAGGAGCGGCCCGCCGTGTCGGTGGACGCCGAGAGCGGGGCCGTGTCCGTCGTGCGGCCGCTGGACTACGAGGAGGTGCGCGCCGTGGAGGTGACGGTGCGCGCCGCCGACGGGGGCTCGCCGCCGCGGAGCGCCACGGCGCTGCTGCGGGTGCTGGTGCGGGACGAGAACGACAACGCGCCCGTGGTGCTGCACCCGCCGGCCGACGGCGGCGCGGCGCTGGGCGAGCTGGTGCCGCGGCGGGCGCGGGCGGGCTACCTGGTGGCCAAGGTGGTGGCGGTGGACGCGGACGCGGGGCAGAACGCGTGGCTGTGCTACGAGCTGGCCAAGGCGACGGAGCCGGGGCTGTTCCGCGTGGGGCTGCACAGCGGCGAGGTGCGCACGGCGCGGGCCGTGGGCGAGCGCGACGCGGCCCGGCACAGGCTGGTGGTGCTGGTGCGGGACCGCGGGCGGCCGCCGCGCTCCGCCAGCGCCACCCTCGCCGTCGCCCTGGCCGACGGCTTCTCGGAAGGCCACCTGCGGGCGAGCGAAGAGGCGCCGGCCGCCGAGCCCGACGGCCGCCTCACCCTCTACCTCAGCGTCTGCTTGGCCTGCGTGTCCGCGCTCTTCGTGGCCGGCGCGGCGGCCGCCGTGGCCGCCAAGGTGCGGCGGGCCCGGCGGGGCGAGCCGGGGACCTTGCCCACCTTCCCGCAGTCCGCCGCCGACAGCAGCGCCGGCTCCCTGCCCCGCAGCTACGTCTACGACGTCCGCCTCGCCGCCGGCACCGTCAACAGCGAGTTCCGCTTCCTCGGGCCGCTCTTGCCCTGCTTCCCCGCCGGGCTGCCGCAGGGCGCGGCCGAGCAGCGGAGCTCGCTCTGCTCGGCCGGCCTCGGGCAAGAAGAAGGCGACTGGGCTGTGCAGGTGAGGGAGCGGAGCGTGGGGGACCGGGGGTAGAGGGAGGGAGGTTGGGGTCAAGGACGAATCAGCTCCTTGCGCGGCTGCGGCGCGGCAGGGAGCATCGGAGAGGCCGTGGGGGTGGTGTCGGAGAGGTTCCCCGAGCGGGACGAGAGGGCGGAAGCGGTCCCGTGCCGCCGCTGGGGTCTCGGCTTCTCCCCGGGTTCGGGCTGCCAGCGCCTCTGCGAGTGGCTCCAGTGCCCGGAGTAGCTGCTGTGGGTGAAGTGTGTGGTTTCAGCCCGAGGGTGGCGGCTGGATCGTGGGCAGCTGCGAAGCAGCAGGGCGGGTGGGTAAGGCACACAGCGGGTCCTGTCCCCGCGCTCTGTAGAACAGAGTGTGTTGGGGCCGACAAGGTCACTGCTCCTGTTGACGACATCCACTGTGCCGTGTTTTTCGTCTAGAGCCTTAGCGACAGCATAACTGATATCAGTCTATTTCCCCTCCATTTCTGTCAGAATTCCCACATTCTCAGGCCACTGTTTTTTTTACCACTGGCATTAAAACCCGTTAGTAGTTGTGAGGAAAGCTTTTGTGTCTTTTTCCCACTCGCTGTTTCTTGACAGCTTTCATGTTATGCTTTTTTGAGGTCCTTGTGTAGTGCTTTCAATGAGCTATAGGATTCCTATAGGCTTTTAATGTTCTCTTCGACTTCGTCTTTGATTCTGGATAGGAATGAGTTGTCTACCTTTCACATTGTTTCTGATGAGCCTTCCCAGCTTGTCATTGACAGCTGCTTCCTGTTAATGCCCCAATGTCAGCTCTCCACTGTGTTCTTTGCAGGGCCGAGCTCCCCTCTCTGAAGGCACGGCTCCCGGGGCAGCAGAGGAGAATGCCAGTTTGGATCAAAGCCCCTGGCTCAGCCATCAGTAAGGGAGGAGAAGGAGCAGAATCTCGGTCCCCGTGGGCTGATGTCTTCGTAGTGAAATGAAGGAGAGACCAAACACGCACCAAAAATGTACCAGGAAAATGCTGTACTGCTGTGTGAGAGAGCAAGGACACTCCTGTTAACCAGTCCTCCATGTATTTATTCTGAACCCTTGATAGGTCTGCAGGGTGTTGCATGCTGCAAACACTGAGCCTTGTTACCTAATGATTGTAGTGCTGTTGTTCCTAAGTATTAAGTGAATGGGAATAAAAAGTTGGATGGGGGCCTTGGGCAGCCTGGTCTAGTATTAAATGGGGAGGTTGGTGGCCATGCCTGTTGCAGAGGTGTTGCAGATTCATGATCCCTGAGGTCCCTTCCAACCTGGGCCATTCTGTGATTCTCTAATATTCAAGGTATTGTTTTCCTACGTGTGTTTTTATGCATTGTTTTGTTGTTGTTGTTGTTGTCAGGTGGGCTCTGTAATATTGTAATCTATTCAATGCCAGGTTGTGAATCTATTGATCAAAGCTGAATGTTTCCAGCAAAAGTATTCTTGAATGACACTGGGAAGCTGGCTGCCTTTGAGATGACTGACGTTCACACTGTGCACATGCAATGAGGAGTTCCCGGGTTTTGTATGTTGTACCGGGTGGTCTTTGAGCACTGTATTTGGTTTTGGATTGGTTTGATTTCTTTCTCAACATGAAGTCTAAATGAATGGTTCTAGAGCATTTCAGGATTATGGAATATAGATATGAAGAGATAATAAAATCTTCAAAGCCATGTGCTATTTCCATTGCTCACATATTTCCTGGAGTTGAATGCCTGGTCACAGAAACCAGTAAAATCTGCTGAGAAATCTGTCAGAAGATGAGCTTCAATCTTACGTACAAAGTTATTATTGTAGTGAAAAGGTGCATTAAGGCTCACTGTTGCTGTTACAGCCTTCTCCACCTGAAGCTGAAGGAGTCACGTGTCCCTGTGAAATGAGGGCAGTGATTGTGAGAAGTGTCCGGGGAAGCTCTTCTCAGCCCGGATCTGTTCCCTGCTATAGTGATGCCAGTGGTCAGGTTACAAGTGAAAGAAAAGTGTGGGTCCTCCTTCCTCTCTTTGAGGTCCCAGGGATGAATCAGGGGCAGTGGTCAGAGCTTGAGGAAGCAGATACCAGGTGGTACTGTAACTGTTGTGTGGCATGAATTTGGAGCTGCATTCCCAATTTTATGTGCTGATGATGGCTTACAGCTGGTTTTTGTAACAAGTTTCTGTGTTGCTGATTGTCTTGTTTTCTATTGGAATAGAGCTGAATTGCTTTGTAATGGCTGTTTTAATGGTTTGTTTTATCTTTAGGACAGCGAGGTTTAGAACAGTGACTATTGAGTTGTGGCTGAGCAGTGGTGCACAGAGCCAGGGACATTGCCAGCTTCTCATACTGTCCTGCGAGTGAGTGGCTGGTGGTGCACAAGAAGCTGGGAGGGGGCAGAAGCAGGACAGCTGCCCTAAACTGGCCAGAGAGATATTCTCTACCATGTGACATCACAAAGAACTATAAACTGGGGAGATGTCTGCTGCTGCTGAAGTGGGTGGGCACTGGTCAGCAGGTGGTGTTGTAGTGCGCATCACCTCATTTTTTCTCTGTCTCTATCTGTATGTCAATATCTCTATGACTACCACTATGTTTCTCAGTATCTCTACCTCTATCTGTACTTGTGTCTTCATACCTCCAGCTCTACATCTTTTTGTTTTGTCTCAGGAGTTCTATTTTGGTATTCCATTCTGATTCTGTCCCCCATCCTGCTGGAAGAGGGTGGTGAATAATGAACGTGTGTTGCTGAGCTGCTGCCAGGTTAAACCACAGCAGTGCTTTTCAGAATCCAGCATGCGTCCTAAAGGGCTGAGATAACCAGAGTTCTTATCAGAATGTGCTAAAAAAGGAAGTGTTGTATGAGTTATATTTGTTTAATCGCTTCTGGCCACAGTGTTTGCTTTGTAGTTATTTTCGGAAGCCTTACAGATTGTTTTCTAGAAAGGATTATAATTCACACCTTAGTTGCTCTGTATGTTCTCTCTTGTGCTGCGTACCACCTTGGGGGTCTGGAAGAAGATGATCATTTTGCTGTTACGTGTAACGTCAGGTTATGATGTGTTAAAGTGACTGCTCAGGAGACTCAGCTGGTGTTTTTACTCTATGTTGTCGCCATCTTCGTACTTAGGGAACCATCTCTCAGGCACTATGAAGAATTACTCATTTTCCTTTGTGTCTTTAGAGAGCCAGACAATTTATGAGTGTCAGGCTGTGTGGGAAAATATTAGCAGGCCTCTGGAAGGGAGAGCACTGTCAGTGCTTTGGAACTCCACCCCAGAACAAGTGCAGGTTCCAGAAAAACTGTCAAACTGTCTGCAGCAGATGTGCCATCACTCTGGCAACTGTAGAGAGTCACCAATCAGTGCAACATGCCGGGGCTTGGCCTATGCCTACTGCTGCCAGATCAACACTACTCAGCACACTGTAGAGAAGGGAAGAGAAGGTCTCTATCTGTGATGACAGTGTGACAGGCGCTACGGCTGCTGCAAGTTCTGTGACAGGCCCTGCAGTTTCTTCAGCCCTCACTACAGTCCCTATGGTTGCTTGGAGGCCTGTGCCAGTTGCTGTGGTGGCTCCAAGCCCAGCTATGTGCTGTGTGGCTGCTCCAAGTAAGGTGGCAGGCCTGTAGTTACTGTAACCCCTGCTATTGGCCCTGCAGTTGTCTCCAGCTCCTCCATCACAGCCTGTGGTTGCTTCAAATCCTGCGGCAGGCCCTGTAGTTTCACCAGTCCTCAAAACAGGCCCTGGAGTCACTGCATTCTTAGCAACAATCACTGATGTTTCTTCAACTCCCTTGAGAGGCCTTGTGTTTACTCCAATGCACCACACAGGCCCTGTAGTTGCCCATTGTCTCAAAACGTCTCTGTGGTTGCTCCAACTCTCATTATACGACATGCGGCTTCTCCAGCCCTTACAGGAGGCTCTGTGGTTGTTCCAACCCACTCAACGCACTTTGTGGTTGCTCCACGTGCCATGACAAGCCCTACAGTTGCTCCAATTCCTGCAGCTGCTCCAATTCCTGCAGCAGGCCTTGAAGTGATTCCAACCCTCAAAACAGGCCCTACAGTTTCTCCAGGCCCTGTGCCTGGCCCTTCGGTCTGAACCAAGGAACCATCTCTGTTAGTATCAGTTGCCCCTATACCTAAGATGACACAACAACTGCAAATGTCAACTTACTGTCATAACCCATACAGGATGGCAATAACCATCTGATCCTTGACCATAAAGGAGCATGTAGCGGAGTACTGAGTTGTACATGACAAGTTGCAAATACCACTAAAGGAGGGGGTGAATCGGGCCAACGTGCAGAAGTGAAGGCCATCCGGCGGGCTTTAGATATTGCCAAATGAGAGAAGTGACCAGTGCTTTTATCAGTGATCTCACTCACTCACGGATGGTGGAAAACTCCCTGGGAGTGGTTACAGCCATGGAAGCAGAGTGTACGGCAACAAGGAGGCAACCCCATCAGATCTGTTGCATTGAGGAAACATATTCGTGCCTGTGTAGAGAACACAATTATGAAAGTATGTCATGTAAGATGCACTCGTACCCAAGAGTTACACTACTAAGCAACATGAAAGCAACCAGCAGGTGGGTAAAGCTGCTAGGACTGAAGTGGTTCAGGTAGCTTTGCGCATTTACTATGTCCAAACTATTGCTATGTTATATACAGAGCCATGTGCCTGTTTTTCCTTTCACACACTTCTACATCTGAAGATGAAGAACAACATGTCATTTGTGAATTGACGGCAGTCAGAGTGGGAAGTGTCTTGGGAAGCTCTCCTCTGCCTGGATCTGTCCCCAGCCATAGTGGAACCAAAAATAAGGCTACAATAAGCAAGGTTATGGATCCACTCTGCTCTGTCTGAGGTGCCAAGATCCTATCAGGAGCATAAGCAGATAGATCCCAGGTGTCACTGTCATTTTGCATGACATGAATGAGGAGCTGTGTATGGCAAAAGAAAACAATGACCGAGCCTTCTTACAGGATACAACCACTGCAGAGAGGGAAGGAAAAAAAAAAAAAGAGAGAGAGAGAAGAAAAAGGAGTTTACCCCTTGTAACATCTGCTCAAGAGACATACAACCTCTATTCAGAGAGATGCTGCTTCCTTTTCTGCTAACCCTTAAATGAGGGTGAGAAGGGGTGGATCCCGGCTCCACTCCTTCCAGTCACTCAGGTACATTGCTTGCACCCGAGTTCCCTGGATTAGTGATGCCTTCTCATCTGGTGCTCAACCATTGGTTCAGGCTGTGGCCTGGTAATTGCACTGCAAGACATGTTCCCAATTTTCTCAACTCAAACACTTGGCCGATGGTTGATTTTCCTAGAAATGTCTCTGTTGTTCATAACAATAGTAATTTGACAGTTGGTAACAATACCAAATGGGTGGATGGATGGAGGCATTACAGGCATGGAAAGGAGGAAGAAAGGAAGGAAGGGAAAGATAAAAAGCTGTCTTGGTCTCTGATGCTATTTAGCCTATCATGTTTCCAAGCCAAAGGAACGCAAGAGGAAAGCACAACAATGGCTGCATCTGAGTGAGTGAAGTTGAGGGCCTGCCTTTGCAAAAACAAGAAGAGGTTCCCATAGCTGTTAAAGCTGGAGAACTCCTCTATCCTGCTTTTCCAAGTAGATTCAGTGAGTTTGCAAAGAGTGGACTAGAAAACATCAAGAGAATTCAAATCCTTTGGAATGATGATGGAGGGATTGGGAGCACAGGTAATGTTCTCCTCCCTCAGAGTTGTTTGAAAGGAATTAGAGAGGGAACCTCTAAGAAGGTAAAGCATCTTGAAGTCTACCTGAAGTTCCTCTATCCCAATGCATGCATCATGGGAAATAAGCAGGAGCCGGAAGCCACAACTTTGAAAATTAGAAAATTATTACCTTTTTGTTACCATGGAAACGTGGTGAGAAGTTTCACACAACTGGAGCACTGCAGTCAAGAGCCTCAGGCTGCTCACAAGTGTTAGGTAGGGCAAGGGTGTTACACACTAGGAAGACTTGGGAGACTACTGACCCACGAGCCTCGTGTCTGTGCTGGGGAAGATCAGGGAATAGTTCTTTTCAGAAGCCTTGTTAAGTCACATGCAAGAAAAGAAGGTGACCTGACACAGTCAGCATTGTTTCACCAAGTGCAGATCGTGTCTGACCAATGTGGTGTACTTCTGTGGTGGAGTAAGATCATCAGTGGACGAAGGAAGAGTAAGTGATGTCATCCACATGGACTTGTACAAGACTTTTGACATGGTCCTACGCAACATCCTTATCTCTAAGTTGGAGAGGTATGGATCTGAAGGATGGTCTATTCTGTGGATAAGGAACTGAAGTGGTTGGATGGTCACAGCCATAGGATTGTGGTCAAGAGCACTATGTCCAGGTGGAAACTGGTGATGAGTGGTGTCCCCCTGGGCTTTGTCTAGGGACTAATGCTCCTCAACATCTCTATTGATGAATTGAGACAGTGGGATGAGATGCACCCTCAGCTAGTTTGCAGATGACACTTATCTGGGGGTTCCAGTTGATACAGTAGATGGTAGGGATGCTATCCAAAGGACATGGACAAGCTTGAGAAGTGAGTCCACATGAATTGAATGAGATTCAGCACGTCCATGTGTTGAACTTGGACTTGGGTCAGGTTCTTCCCGAGTGTGATTACAGTCTCGGAGATGAACTAACTGAGAGCAGCCCCGTGGAGAAGGACTCAGAGTTTCAGGTGCACAAAGATCTTGACATGAGCCATAAATGTATGGTTGTGGTACAGATGACCAACTGTACTGTGGGCTCCATCAGAATAAAGATTGCTATCAGGGTGACAGAGGTGATTGCGCCCCTCTGTTTTGCCCTTGTGAGGTCCCACGTGGAATATTGTGTCCAGGTTTATGCCCACCAGCACTACCATGGAGCAAGTGGAGCAAAACCAGAGGAGGACATGAAGATAATCAGAAAGTTGAAGCACCTCTGCTATGACGTAATGCTGAGGCGGACTGGCTTGTTCAGCCTAGAGAAGAATCACACTGTGGCTTTCTAATACTTACATGAACTTACAAAGAAGAGGGTGATTGGCTTTTTACATTCCTTCCCTTCTGCTGATATCTGTGAGACTGGGTGTCCCAACTGCTGTTAAAAGGACCACAGTGGAGTTCACAGTGCAAAAACATGGACACACCTGAGTGCTGACTCTGAGTGCTCAGGCATTTCCCATGTGGGCTCAATTTATCTTGTTGCAAAGGGCTGCTCTCCTTGGCATCAGTCACGATCTATCAAACAGGAAAGCATTAGAGCCTTAGCACACTGGGTGAGGTGTGATACACAATGCGAAGCAAACAATATCAGCATTCTGTCCTACAGGAGAAGTACAATTGTGGTGCAATAGCAAGATGGAGTGATGGTGAATCGCTTGCATAGAACATGTTTCCCTGTAAGCTGTCTGGCACCAATTCAATCACTCAATAATGGTATGTGCCTGGACCGCCCTTCTTGTTAATTTGCGGATTATAAAGAAGAGAAAATGAGGAAAACGTGACCACGCACTGAAAAGAAATGACATAACATTATGCAAACTCTACAAGGCACGGAGCAAAAGATTTCGCAGTGGCGATCCAGGGAAGTGATACCCAGAGCAGCACTGCATGTAAGACAGCTCCCAAACTCGGCGAGTATTTACACTGTGCTCTGGGATGGTGTTTGCAGGAGGAACGGAGATGCGAACCTCCAAGTCCACCCACATCGGCAGCGGTGCTCGGAACGCGGAGGAGGAGCAGTTCCCCGTTGCGCCGCTGGGTGGGGATGTTGGCCACGAAGCGGCAGCTCCCGCTGGCCGCAGCGCGCTTGCAGGCGCAGGCGCCCAGAAGAGCCGTGCGAGCTGCTGGGGAAGAAAAGTGCGGCGGGGCTTTGGAGCCGGGCGCTCGGGGGCTTTGGGGCCGAGCTGCTGGGAAAGGCAGCTTCTGGTTGGCGAGCGGCAGCGCCGTGCGTCGGGGCCGGCGAGAAAGACTGCGAGCCATGAAAGGCCGGCTGTGGCGGAGAGGGACGGCGAGCGGGAGACGGAGCGGCGGCGGCGGCGAGAGGCAAGTGCTGCTGTGGCTCGTGTGCGTTTGCGTGTGGGAGAGCGGGGCCGAAACGCTGCGCTATTCGGTGGCGGAGGAAATGGCGAGGGACTCGTTGGTGGGCAACGTCGCCCAGGACCTGGGGCTTTCTCCGAGCCAGCTCGCGGCTCGCAAGGCGCGCGTGGTGTCCGAGGGGAGCGAGCAGCATTTCCGCCTCGATCCGCACAGCGGCGTCCTGACGGTCACGGAGACGCTGGACCGAGAGCGGATCTGTCCGCACAGCGAGAGCTGCGCGCTCTTGTTTAAGCTTTTCTTTGAGAACCCGGTGCAGCTGATCCGCGGGGAGGTGGAGGTTCGGGACGTGAACGACCACTCTCCCGAGTTCCCCGAGAAGGAGATGATCTTAGAGATTCTTGAAACGGCATCTGCTGGGATCCGTTTCCCCTTAGAAGCAGCTCGGGATAAGGACGTGGGGATTAACGGCTTGCAGGATTACAGCCTCTCCCCAAACTCGCATTTCTCCCTTGCTCTCGAAGCAGGGAAGCGGGGAGGCAAATACGCGGAGCTCGTCCTGCAGAAGCCTTTGGACCGCGAGGAGCAGCGGGAGCTGCATTTGGTGCTCACGGCCACGGACGGGGGCTCGCCGCCCAGGTCGGGCACGGCTCAGGTCCGGGTGGTGGTGCTGGATGCCAACGACAACATGCCGGTGTTCTCGCGGGAGGTGTACGAGGTGCGCGTGGCCGAGAACAGCCCCCCGGGGCAGCTGGTGGTCCGGGTGTCGGCCGCAGATCCCGACGAAGGCTCCAACGGCAAAGTGCGGTATGCCTTCACCCAGGCATCGGAGGGTTCACGTCAGCTCTTCGATCTTAACGCTGACAGTGGGGTGATTCGGGTCTCGGGAAAGCTAGACTTTGAGGAAGCAAAAATGCACGAGCTCGTGGTGAGAGCTATGGATGGCGGTGGTCTGTCTGCGCACTGCAGAGTGCACGTGGAGGTGCTGGACGTGAACGACAACGCGCCGGAGATCGCGCTGAGCTCCGTGAGCGCCTCCATCCCCGAGGACGCCCCGCCCCGCACCGTGGTGGCCCTGCTGAGCGTGCGGGACCGCGACTCCGGCGACAACGGGCGGACGGAGTGCGCCATCGAGGGCGACGTGCCGTTCAGCCTGACGGCCGCTTTCGCCAACCACTACGAGCTGCGCACCAGCGCGGCCCTGGACAGGGAGACGACGGCCGAGTACAACGTGAGCATCGTGGCCACGGACTGGGGCCGGGCGCGGCTGAGCGCTCGCGAAAGCGTGTCGGTGCGCATCGCCGACGTGAACGACAACGCGCCGCGCTTCACGCAGGCGGCGTACAGCATGTCGGTGAGCGAGAACGAGGCGGGCGCGGTGCGGATCGGCAGCGTGAAGGCGACGGACGCGGACGCGGGCGCGAACGGGCGCGTGAGGTACGCGCTGGTGCGGGAGGAGGGCGAGGAGCGGCCCGCCGTGTCGGTGGACGCCGAGAGCGGGGCCGTGTCCGTCGTGCGGCCGCTGGACTACGAGGAGGTGCGCGCCGTGGAGGTGACGGTGCGCGCCGCCGACGGGGGCTCGCCGCCGCGGAGCGCCACGGCGCTGCTGCGGGTGCTGGTGCGGGACGAGAACGACAACGCGCCCGTGGTGCTGCACCCGCCGGCCGACGGCGGCGCGGCGCTGGGCGAGCTGGTGCCGCGGCGGGCGCGGGCGGGCTACCTGGTGGCCAAGGTGGTGGCGGTGGACGCGGACGCGGGGCAGAACGCGTGGCTGTGCTACGAGCTGGCCAAGGCGACGGAGCCGGGGCTGTTCCGCGTGGGGCTGCACAGCGGCGAGGTGCGCACGGCGCGGGCCGTGGGCGAGCGCGACGCGGCCCGGCACAGGCTGGTGGTGCTGGTGCGGGACCGCGGGCGGCCGCCGCGCTCCGCCAGCGCCACCCTCGCCGTCGCCCTGGCCGACGGCTTCTCGGAAGGCCACCTGCGGGCGAGCGAAGAGGCGCCGGCCGCCGAGCCCGACGGCCGCCTCACCCTCTACCTCAGCGTCTGCTTGGCCTGCGTGTCCGCGCTCTTCGTGGCCGGCGCGGCGGCCGCCGTGGCCGCCAAGGTGCGGCGGGCCCGGCGGGGCGAGCCGGGGACCTTGCCCACCTTCCCGCAGTCCGCCGCCGACAGCAGCGCCGGCTCCCTGCCCCGCAGCTACGTCTACGACGTCCGCCTCGCCGCCGGCACCGTCAACAGCGAGTTCCGCTTCCTCGGGCCGCTCTTGCCCTGCTTCCCCGCCGGGCTGCCGCAGGGCGCGGCCGAGCAGCGGAGCTCGCTCTGCTCGGCCGGCCTCGGGCAAGAAGAAGGCGACTGGGCTGTGCAGGTGAGGGAGCGGAGCGTGGGGGACCGGGGGTAGAGGGAGGGAGGTTGGGGTCAAGGACGAATCAGCTCCTTGCGCGGCTGCGGCGCGGCAGGGAGCATCGGAGAGGCCGTGGGGGTGGTGTCGGAGAGGTTCCCCGAGCGGGACGAGAGGGCGGAAGCGGTCCCGTGCCGCCGCTGGGGTCTCGGCTTCTCCCCGGGTTCGGGCTGCCAGCGCCTCTGCGGGTGGCTCCGTGCCCGGAGTAGTTGCTGCGGTACCATTCTGAGGTATCAGCCCGAGGGTGGCGGCTGGATCGTGGGCAGCTGTGAAGCAGCAGGGCGGGTGGGTAAGGTACACAGCGGGTCCTGTCCCCGCGCTCTGAAGAACAGAGTGGGTAGGGGCCGACAAGGTCACTGCTCCCGTTGACGACATCCACTGTGCCGTGTTTTTCGTCTAGAGCCTTAGCGACGGCATAACTGATATCAGTCTATTTCCCCTCCGTTGCTGTCAGAATTCCCACATTCTCAGCCCTCTGTTTTTACCACTGGCATTAAAACACATTAGTAGTTGTGAGGAAAGCTTTTGTGTCTTTTCCCCACTCGCTGTTTCTTGACAGCTTTCATGATATGCTTTTTTGAGGTCCTTTTGTAGTTCTTTCATTGGGCTATAGGATACTTAGAGGCTTTTAATGTTGTCCTCCCCCTCCTGTCTGATTCTGGGTACGGAAGAGTGGTCTCACATTCACTCATGTTTCAGATGAGCCTTCCCAGCTTGTCATTGACAGCTGCTTCCCTGTTAATGCCCCAATGTCAGCCCTCCACTGTGTTCTTTGCAGGGCCGAGCTCCCCTCTCTGAAGGCACGGCTCCCGGGGCAGCAGAGGAGAATGCCAGTTTGGATCAAAGCCCCTGGCTCAGCCATCAGTAAGGGAGGAGAAGGAGCAGCATCTCGATCCTCGTGGGCTGATGTCTTCGAAGTGAAATGAAGGAGGGACCAAACACATGCCAAAAATGTACCAAGGAAATGCAGTACTGCTGTGTGAGAGTGCAAGGACACTCCTGTTAACCAGTCCTTCATGTATTTAGTATGAACCCTTGATAAGTCAGCAGGGTCTTGCATGCTGCAAACACTGACATTTGATATCTAATTGTTGTAGTGCTATTGCTGCTAAGTATTAAGTGAAAATGGAAAGAAAAAGTTGGATGGGGGCCTTGGGCAGCCCGGTCTAGTATTAAATGGGGAGGTTGGTGGCCATGCCTGTTGTAGTGGGGTTGCAGATTCATGATCCCTGAGGTCCCTTCCAACCTGGGCCATTCTGTGATTCTCTAATATTCAAGGTATTGTTTTCCTACGTGTGTTTTTATGCATTGTTTTGTTGTTGTTGTTGTTGTCAGGTGGGCTCTGTAATATTGTAATCTATTCAATGCCAGGTTGTGAATCTATTAATCAAAGCTGAATGTTTCCAGCAAAAGTATTCTTGAATAACACTGGGAAGCTGGCTGCCTTTGAGATGACTGACGTTCACACTGTGCACGTGCAATCAGGAGTTCTTGGGTTTTGTATGTTGTACCGGGTGGTCTTTGAGCACTGTATTTGGTTTTGGATTGGTTTGATTTCTTTCTCAACATGAAGTCTAAATGAATGGTTCTAGAGCATTCCAGGATTATGGAATATAGATATGAAGAGATAATAAAATCTTCAAAGCCATGTGCTATTTCCCATTGCTCACATATTTCCTGGAGTTGAATGCCTGGTCACAGAAACCAGTAAAATCTGCTGAGAAATCTGTCAGAAGATGAGCTTCAATCTTACGTACAAAGTTATTATTGTAGTGAAAAGGTGCGTTAAGCATCACTGTTGCTGTTACAGCCTTCTCCACCTGAAGCTGAAGGGTCACGTGTCCCTGTGAAATGAGGGCAGTGATTGTGAGAAGTGTCCGGGGAAGCTCTTCTCAGCCCGGATCTGTTCCCTGCTATAGTGATGCCAGTGGTCAGGTTACAGTGAAAGAAGGGTGTGGGTCCTCCTTCATCTCTTTGAGGTCCCAGGGATGAATCGGGCAGTGGTCAGAGCTTGAGGAAGCAGATACCAGGTGGTACTGTAACTGTTGTGCGACATGAATTGGGAGCTGCATTCCCAATTTTATGTGCTGATGATGGCTTACAGCTGTTTTTTGTAACAAGTTTCTGATTGTCTTGTTTTCTATTGGAATAGAGCTGAATTGCTTTGTAATGGCTGTTTTAATGGTTTGTTTTATCTTTAGGACAGCCAGGTTTAAAACAGTGACTATTGAGTTGTTGCTGAGCAGTGGTGCACAGAGCCAGGGACCTTCCAGCTTCTCATACTGTCCTGCGAGTGAGTGGCTGGTGGTGCACAAGAAGGTGGGAGGGGGCAGAAGCAGGACAACTGCCCTAAACTGGCCAGAGAGATATTCTCTACCATGTGACATCACAAATTGGGGAGATGTCAGGGGTGGAGGGCATCTGCTGCTCCTGAACTGGGTGGGCACTGGTCAGCAGGTGGTGTTGTAGTGCGCATCACTTGATTTTTTTCTCTGTCTCTACCGGTATGTCAATATCTCTGTGACTACCTCTATGTGTTTCTCAGTATCTCTACCTCTATCTGTACTTGTGTCTTCATACCTCCACCTCTACATCTTTTTGTTTTGTCTCAGGAGTTCTACTTTGGTATTCCATTCTGATTCTCTCCTCCATCCTGCTGGAAGAGGGTGCTGAATAATGAACGTGTGTTGCTGAGCTGCTGCCAGGTTAAACCACAGCAGTGCTTTTCAGAATCCAGCATGCGTCCTAAAGGGCTGAGATAACCAGAGTTCTTATCAGAATGTGCTAAAAAAGGAAGTGTTGTATGAGTTATATTTGTTTAATTGCTTCTGGCCACAGTGTTTGCTTTGTAGTTATTTTTGAAAGCCTTACAGATTGTTTTCTAGAAAGGATTATAATTCACACCTTAGTTGCTCTGTATGTTCTCTCTTGTGCTGCGTACCACCTTGGGGGTCTGGAAGAAGATCATTTTGCTGTTACGTGTAACATCAGGTTATGATGTGTTAAAGTGATTGTTCAGGAGACTCAGCTGGTGTTTTTACTCCACATTGTCGCCATCTTCGTACTTAGGGAACCATCTCTCAGGCACTATGAAGAATTACACATTTTCCTTTGTGTCTTTAGAGAGCCAGACAATTTATGAGTGTCAGGCTGTGTGGGAAAATATTAGCAGGCCTCTGGAAGGGAGAGCACTGTCAGTGCTTTGGAACTCCACCCCAGAACAAGTGCAGGTTCCAGAAAAACTGTCAAACTGTCTGCAGCAGATGTGCCATCACTCTGGCAACTGTAGAGAGACACCAATCAGTGCAACATGCCGGGGCTTGGCCTATGCCTACTGCTGCCAGATCAACACTACTCAGCACACTGAAGATAAGGGAGGAGAACGTCTCTATCTGTGATGACAGTGTGACAGGCCCTACAGCTGCTGCAAGTTCTGTGATAGGCCCTGCAGTTTCTTCAGCCCTCACTACAGTCCTATGGTTGCTTGGAGGCCTGTGCCAGTTGCTGTGGTGGCTCCAAGCCCAGCTATGTGCTGTGTGGCTGCTCCAAGTAAGGTGGCAGGCCTGTAGTTACTGTAACCCCTGCTATTGGCCCTGCAGTTGTCTCCAGCTCCTCCATCACAGCCTGTGGTTGCTTCAAATCCTGCGGCAGACCCAATAGTTTCACCAGTCCTCGAAACAGGCCCTGGAGTCACTGCATTCTTAGCAACAATCACTGATGTTTCTTCAACTCCCATGAGAGGCCTTGTGTTTACTCCAATGCACCACACAGGCCCTGTAGTTGCCCATTGTCTCAAAATGTCTCTGTGGTTGCTCCAACTCTCATTATACGACATGCGGCTTCTCCAGCCCTTACAGGAGGCTCTTGTGGTTGCTCCAACCCACTCAACGCACTTTGTGGTTGCTCCACGTGCCATGACAAGCCCTACAGTTGCTCCGATTCCTGCAGCTGCTCCAATTCCTGCAGCAGGCCTTGAAGTGATTCCAACCCTCAAAACAGGCCCTACAGTTTCTCCAGGCCCTGTGCCTGGCCCTTCGGTCTGAACCAAGGAACCATCTCTGTTAGTATCAGTTGCCCCTATACCTAAGATGACACAACAACTGCAAATGTCAACTTACTGTCATAACCCATACAGGAGGCAATAACCATCTGATCCTTGACCATACAGGAGCATGTAGCGGAGTACTGAGTTGTACGTGACAAGTTGCAAAAACCACTAAAGGAGGGGATGAATCAGGCCAACGTGCAGAAGTGAAGGCCATCCGGCGGGCTTTAGATATTGCCAAATGAGAGAAGTGACCAGTGTTTTGTCACTGATCTCACTCACTCACAGATGGTGGAAAACTCCCTGGGAGTGGTTACAGCCATGGAAGCAGAGTGTACAGCAACAAGGAGGCAACCCCATCAGATCTGTTGCATTGAGGAAACATATTCGTGCCTGTGTAGAGAACACAATTATGAAAGTATGTCATGTAAGATGCACTCGTACCCAAGAGTTACGCTACTAAGCAACATGAAAGCAACCAGCAGGTGGGTAAAGCTGCTAGGACTGAAGTGGTTCAGGTAGCTTTGCACATTTACTATGTCCAAACTATTGCTATGTTATATACAGAGCCATGTGCCTGTTTTTCCTTTCACACACTTCTACATCTGAAGATGAAGAACAACATGTCATTTGTGAATTGACGGCAGTCAGAGTGGGAAGTGTCTTGGGAAGCTCTCCTCTGCCTGGATCTGTCCCCAGCCATAGTGGAACCAAAAATAAGGCTACAATAAGCAAGGTTATGGATCCACTCTGCTCTGTCTGAGGTGCCAAGATCCTATCAGGAGCATAAGCAGATAGATCCCAGGCGTCACTGTCATTTTGCGTGACATGAATGAAGAGCTGTGTATGGCAAAAGAAAACAATGACCGAGCCTTCTTACAGGATACAACCACTGCAGAGAGGGAAGGAAAAAAAAAAAAAAGAGAGAGAGAGAAGAAAAAGGGGTTTACCCCTTGTAACATCTGCTCAAGAGACATACAACCTCTATTCAGAGAGATGCTGCTTCCTTTTCTGCTAACCCTTAAATGAGGGTGAGAAGGGGTGGATCCCGGCTCCACTCCTTCCAGTCACTCAGGTACATTGCTTGCACCCGAGTTCCCTGGATTAGTGATGCCTTCTCATCTGGTGCTCAACCATTGGTTCAGGCTGTGGCCTGGTAATTGCACTGCAAGACATGTTCCCAATTTTCTCAACTCAAACACTTGGCCGATGGTTGATTTTCCTAGAAATGTCTCTGTTGTTCATAACAATAGTAATTTGACAGTTGGTAACAATACCAAATGGGTGGATGGATGGAGGCATTACAGGCATGGAAAGGAGGAAGAAAGGAAGGAAGGGAAAGATAAAAAGCTGTCTTGGTCTCTGATGCTATTTAGCCTATCATGTTTCCAAGCCAAAGGAACGCAAGAGGAAAGCACAACAATGGCTGCATCTGAGTGAGTGAAGTTGAGGGCCTGCCTTTGCAAAAACAAGAAGAGGTTCCCATAGCTGTTAAAGCTGGAGAACTCCTCTATCCTGCTTTTCCAAGTAGATTCAGTGAGTTTGCAAAGAGTGGACTAGAAAACATCAAGAGAATTCAAATCCTTTTGGAATGATGATGGAGGGATTGGGAGCACAGGTAATGTTCTCCTCCCTCAGAGTTGTTTGAAAGGAATTAGAGAGGGAACCTCTAAGAAGGTAAAGCATCTTGAAGTCTACCTGAAGTTCCTCTATCCCAATGCATGCATCATGGGAAATAAGCAGGAGCCGGAAGCCACAACTTTGAAAATTAGAAAATTATTACCTTTTTGTTACCATGGAAACGTGGTGAGAAGTTTCACACAACTGGAGCACTGCAGTCAAGAGCCTCAGGCTGTTCACAAGTGTTAGGCAGGAAAGGATGGGCAAGGGTGTTACACACTAGGAAGACTTGGGAGACTACTGACCCACGAGCCTCGTGTCTGTGCTGGGGAAGATCAGGGAATAGTTCTTTTCAGAAGCCTTGTTAAGTCACATGCAAGAAAAGAAGGTGACCTGACACAGTCAGCATTGTTTCACCAAGTGCAGATCGTGTCTGACCAATGTGGTGTACTTCTGTGGTGGAGTAAGATCATCAGTGGACGAAGGAAGAGTAAGTGATGTCATCCACATGGACTTGTACAAGGCTTTTGACATGGTCCTACGCAACATCCTTATCTCTAAGTTGGAGAGGTATGGATCTGAAGGATGGTCTATTCTGTGGATAAGGAACTGAAGTGGTTGGATGGTCACAGCCATAGGATTGTGGTCAAGAGCACTATGTCCAGGTGGAAACTGGTGATGAGTGGTGTCCCCCTGGGCTTTGTCTAGGGACTAATGCTCTACAGCATCTCTATTGATGAATTGAGACAGTGGGATGAGATGCACCCTCAGCTAGTTTGCAGATGACACTTATCTGGGGGGTCCAGTTGATACAGTAGATGGTAGGGATGCTATCCAAAGGACATGGACAAGCTTGAGAAGTGAGTCCACGTGAACTGAATGAGATTCAGCACGTCCATGTGTTGAACTTGGACTTGGGTCAGGTTCTTCCCGAGTGTGATTACAGTCTCGGAGATGAACTAACTGAGAGCAGCCCCGTGGAGAAGGACTCAGAGTTTCAGGTGCACAAAGATCTTGACATGAGCCATAAATGTATGGTTGTGGTACAGATGACCAACTGTACTGTGGGCTCCATCAGAATAAAGATTGCTATCAGGGTGACAGAGGTGATTGCGCCCCTCTGTTTTGCCCTTGTGAGGTCCCACGTGGAATATTGTGTCCAGGTTTATGCCCACCAGCACTACCATGGAGCAAGTGGAGCAAAACCAGAGGAGGACATGAAGATAATCAGAAAGTTGAAGCACCTCTGCTATGACGTAATGCTGAGGCGGACTGGCTTGTTCAGCCTAGAGAAGAATCACACTGTGGCTTTCTAATACTTACATGAACTTACAAAGAAGAGGGTGATTGGCTTTTTACATTCCTTCCCTTCTGCTGATATCTGTGAGACTGGGTGTCCCAACTGCTGTTAAAAGGACCACAGTGGAGTTCACAGTGCAAAAACATGGACACACCTGAGTGCTGACTCTGAGTGCTCAGGCATTTCCCATGTGGGCTCAATTTATCTTGTTGCAAAGGGCTGCTCTCCTTGGCATCAGTCACGATCTATCAAACAGGAAAGCATTAGAGCCTTAGCACACTGGGTGAGGTGTGATACACAATGCTGAAGCAAACAATATCAGCATTCTGTCCTACAGGAGAAGTACAATTGTGGTGCAATAGCAAGATGGAGTGATGGTGAATCGCTTGCATAGAACATCTTTCCCTGTAAGCTGTCTGGCACCAATTCAATCACTCAATAATGGTATGTGCCTGGACCGCCCTTCTTGTTCATTTGCGGATTATAAAGAAGAGAAAATGAGGAAAACGTGACCACGCACTGAAAAGAAATGACATAACATTATGCAAACTCTACAAGGCACGGAGCAAAAGATTTCGCAGTGGCGATCCAGGGAAGTGATACCCAGAGCAGCACTGCGTGTAAGACAGCTCCCAAACTCGGCGAGTATTTACACTGTGCTCTGGGATGGTGTTTGCAGGAGGAACGGAGATGCGAACCTCCAAGTCCACCCACATCGGCAGCGGTGCTCGGAACGCGGAGGAGGAGCAGTTCCCCGTTGCGCCGCTGGGTGGGGATGTTGGCCACGAAGCGGCAGCTCCCGCTGGCCGCAGCGCGCTTGCAGGCGCAGGCGCCCAGAAGAGCCGTGCGAGCTGCTGGAGGAAGGGAAGGGAAGGAAGTGCGGAGGGGCTTTGGAGCCGGGCGCTCGGGGGCTTTGGGGCCGAGCTGCTGGGAAAGGCGGCTTTCGGTTGGCGAGCGGCAGCGCCGTGCGTCGGGGTCGGCGAGAAAGACTGCGAGCCATGAAAGGCCGGCTGTGGCGGAGAGGGACGGCGAGCGGGAGACGGAGCGGCGGCGGCGGCGAGAGGCAAGTGCTGCTGTGGCTCGTGTGCGTTTGCGTGTGGGAGAGCGGGGCCGAAACGCTGCGCTATTCGGTGGCGGAGGAAATGGCGAGGGACTCGTTGGTGGGCAACGTCGCCCAGGACCTGGGGCTTTCTCCGAGCCAGCTCGCGGCTCGCAAGGCGCGCGTGGTGTCCGAGGGGAGCGAGCAGCATTTCCGCCTCGATCCGCACAGCGGCGTCCTGACGGTCACGGAGACGCTGGACCGAGAGCGGATCTGTCCGCACAGCGAGAGCTGCGCGCTCTTGTTTAAGCTTTTCTTTGAGAACCCGGTGCAGCTGATCCGCGGGGAGGTGGAGGTTCGGGACGTGAACGACCACTCCCCCGTGTTCCCGCAGAAGGAGATGGTTTTGGACATATCCTGAAACGGCATCTCCCGGGATTAAGGTTTCCCCTGGAAAAAGCAGCAGGGATGAAGGACGTTGGGATCAACGGTTTACAGAATTACAGCCTCTCCCCAAACTCGCATTTCTCCCTAGCTCTTGGAAGAGGGAAAGATGGAGACAAATACGCGGAGCTCGTCCTGCAGAGGCCTTTGGACCGCGAGGAGCAGCGGGAGCTGCATTTGGTGCTCACGGCCACGGACGGGGGCTCGCCGCCCAGGTCGGGCACGGCTCAGGTCCGGGTGGTGGTGCTGGATGCCAACGACAACATGCCGGTGTTCTCGCGGGAGGTGTACGAGGTGCGCGTGGCCGAGAACAGCCCCCCGGGGCAGCTGGTGGTCCGGGTGTCGGCCGCGGATCCCGACGAAGGCTCCAACGGCAAAGTGCGGTACAGCCTTCACCAGACATCGGAACGCACCCGACAGCTATTTAGTTTGGACCCTGAGAGCCGGGGAGATTCGGGTCCTGGGGAATCCTGGACTTCGAGGATGCAAAAAACCACGAGATGGTGGTAAGAGCCACGGATGGCGGTGGTCTGTCTGCGCACTGCAGAGTGCACGTGGAGGTGCTGGACGTGAACGACAACGCGCCGGAGATCGCGCTGAGCTCCGTGAGCGCCTCCATCCCCGAGGACGCCCCGCCCCGCACCGTGGTGGCCCTGCTGAGCGTGCGGGACCGCGACTCCGGCGACAACGGGCGGACGGAGTGCGCCATCGAGGGCGACGTGCCGTTCAGCCTGACGGCCGCTTTCGCCAACCACTACGAGCTGCGCACCAGCGCGGCCCTGGACAGGGAGACGACGGCCGAGTACAACGTGAGCATCGTGGCCACGGACTGGGGCCGGGCGCGGCTGAGCGCTCGCGAAAGCGTGTCGGTGCGCATCGCCGACGTGAACGACAACGCGCCGCGCTTCACGCAGGCGGCGTACAGCATGTCGGTGAGCGAGAACGAGGCGGGCGCGGTGCGGATCGGCAGCGTGAAGGCGACGGACGCGGACGCGGGCGCGAACGGGCGCGTGAGGTACGCGCTGGTGCGGGAGGAGGGCGAGGAGCGGCCCGCCGTGTCGGTGGACGCCGAGAGCGGGGCCGTGTCCGTCGTGCGGCCGCTGGACTACGAGGAGGTGCGCGCCGTGGAGGTGACGGTGCGCGCCGCCGACGGGGGCTCGCCGCCGCGGAGCGCCACGGCGCTGCTGCGGGTGCTGGTGCGGGACGAGAACGACAACGCGCCCGTGGTGCTGCACCCGCCGGCCGACGGCGGCGCGGCGCTGGGCGAGCTGGTGCCGCGGCGGGCGCGGGCGGGCTACCTGGTGGCCAAGGTGGTGGCGGTGGACGCGGACGCGGGGCAGAACGCGTGGCTGTGCTACGAGCTGGCCAAGGCGACGGAGCCGGGGCTGTTCCGCGTGGGGCTGCACAGCGGCGAGGTGCGCACGGCGCGGGCCGTGGGCGAGCGCGACGCGGCCCGGCACAGGCTGGTGGTGCTGGTGCGGGACCGCGGGCGGCCGCCGCGCTCCGCCAGCGCCACCCTCGCCGTCGCCCTGGCCGACGGCTTCTCGGAAGGCCACCTGCGGGCGAGCGAAGAGGCGCCGGCCGCCGAGCCCGACGGCCGCCTCACCCTCTACCTCAGCGTCTGCTTGGCCTGCGTGTCCGCGCTCTTCGTGGCCGGCGCGGCGGCCGCCGTGGCCGCCAAGGTGCGGCGGGCCCGGCGGGGCGAGCCGGGGACCTTGCCCACCTTCCCGCAGTCCGCCGCCGACAGCAGCGCCGGCTCCCTGCCCCGCAGCTACGTCTACGACGTCCGCCTCGCCGCCGGCACCGTCAACAGCGAGTTCCGCTTCCTCGGGCCGCTCTTGCCCTGCTTCCCCGCCGGGCTGCCGCAGGGCGCGGCCGAGCAGCGGAGCTCGCTCTGCTCGGCCGGCCTCGGGCAAGAAGAAGGCGACTGGGCTGTGCAGGTGAGGGAGCGGAGCGTGGGGGACCGGGGGTAGAGGGAGGGAGGTTGGGGTCAAGGACGAATCAGCTCCTTGCGCGGCTGCGGCGCGGCAGGGAGCATCGGAGAGGCCGTGGGGGTGGTGTCGGAGAGGTTCCCCGAGCGGGACGAGAGGGCGGAAGCGGTCCCGTGCCGCCGCTGGGGTCTCGGCTTCTCCCCGGGTTCGGGCTGCCAGCGCCTCTGCGTGTGGCTCCGTGCCCGGAGTAGTTGCTGTGGGTGAAGCGTGTGGTGTCAGCCCGAGGGTGGCGGCTGGATCGTGGGCAGCTGCGAAGCAGCAGGGCGGGTGGGTAAGGCACACAGCGGGTCCTGTCCCCGCGCTCTGTAGAACAGAGTGTGTTGGGGCCGACAAGGTCACTGCTCCTGTTGACGACATCCACTGTGCCGTGTTTTTCGTCTAGAGCCTTAGCGACAGCATAACTGATATCAGTCTATTTCCCCTCCATTTCTGTCAGAATTCCCACATTCTCAGGCCACTGTTTTTTTTACCACTGGCATTAAAACCCGTTAGTAGTTGTGAGGAAAGCTTTTGTGTCTTTTCCCCACTCGCTGTTTCTTGACAGCTTTCATGATATGCTTCCCTCTGATCCGTGTGTAGTGCTTTCATTGGGCTATAGGATACTTAGAGGCTTTTAATGTTGTCCTCCCCCTCCTGTCTGATTCTGGGTACGAAAGAGTGGTCTCACATTCAATTTGTTTCTGATGAGCCTTTCCGGCTTGTCACTGACAGCTGCTTCCCGTTAATGCCCCAGTGTCAGCCCTCCACTGTGTTCTTTGCAGGGCCGAGCTCCCCTCTCTGAAGGCACGGCTCCCGGGGCAGCAGAGGAGAATGCCAGTTTGGATCAAAGCCCCTGGCTCAGCCATCAGTAAGGGAGGAGGAGGAGCAGCATCTCGGTCCTCGTGGGCTGATATCTTCGAAGTGAATGAAGGAGAGACCAAACACGCACCAAAAATGTACCAGGGAAATGCAGTACTGCTCTGTGAGTGAGCAAGGACACTTCTCTGAACCAGTACTTTACATATTTATTCTGATTTTTTATTGATAACTTTGGCGGATGTTGCATGCTGGGAACACTGAGCTTTGATATCTAATTGTTGTAGTGCTATTGCTCCTAAGTGTTAAGTGTAAACAGGGAAAAAATATTCTTATTATATTCACGCTATCGTTTTCTTACATGTGCTTTTTCTTACATGCATTCATTTTTGTTGTCAAGTGGAATCTCTACTCATGTAATCTATTCCATGCCAGGCTGTGCAGCAGTTCATCTAACCTGAATGTTTCCAGCAAAGGCATTCTTGAGTAACACTGAGAAGTTGGCTGCCTTTGAGATGGCTGACATTCACACATTGCACAACCAACCAGGAGTTCAGCAGTTCCCCACACTGTAAAGAGTCCTCTTTGAGCACTGTATTTGCATTGGGTTTGGTTTGGCTTGTTTCCCAACCTGAAGTCTAAATGAATGGTTCTTGAGCATTTCAGGATTATAGAATATAGATATGAAGAGATAATAAAATCTTCAAAGCCATGTGCTATTTCCCATTGCTCACATATTTCCTGGAGTTGAATGCCTGGTCACAGAAACCAATAAAATCTGCTGAGAAATCTGTCGGAAGATGAGCTTCAATCTTACGTACAAAGTTGTTATTGTAGTGAAAAGGTGCATTAAGCATCACTGTTGCTGTTACAGCCTTCTCTACCTGAAGCTGAAGGGTCACGTGTCCCTGTGAAATGAGGGCAGTGATTGTGAGAAGTGTCTGGGGAAGCTCTTCTCTGTCCGGATCTGTTCCCTACTATAGTGGTGCCAGTGGTCAGGTTACCATAAAAGAAGGGTACGGGTCCACCTTCCTCACTCTGAGGTCCCGAGGATGAGTCAGAAGCAGTGGTAGGAGCATAAGGAAGCAGATACCATGTGGTTCTGTAACTGTTGTGTGGCATGAATGAGGAGCTGCATTCCCAATTTTATGTGCTGATGATGTCCTACAGCTGTTATTTGTAAGATGTCTCTGTGTTGCTGATTGTCCTGTTTTCCTTTGGAATAGTGGTGACTTCCTTTGCAGTGGCTGTTCTGATGGTTTGTTTTTCTTTAGGGGGACAACCACGTTTAGAACAACAACTACTGAGTAGTTACTGAGCAGTGTTGCACAGAGCCAGGGACCTTTCAGCTTCTCATACTGTCCTGTGAGTGAGTGTGATGGTGTTGCCGAAGAAGCTGGGAGGGGGCAGAAGCAGGACAGCTGCCCTAAAGTGGCCAGAGAGATATTCTCTACCATGTGACATCACCCAGAAGTATAAACTGGGGAGATCTCAGGGCTGGTGGGCAGCTGCTGTTTATGTACTGGCAGGGCATTGGTCAGCAGGTGGTCAGCAGCATCACTTCTCTGTTCTTTGTATCTTCCAGTGGTTGTGCATTGCTCCTTTTCTTCTTCTTTATCTCTATCTCTCATCTGTCTGTCAGTATTTCTGTCATCAGCTCTATCTGTACCTCTATCTCAGTACCTCTGGCTCTACATCCTTTTAATATTTCTTATGCGTTCTACTTGGGTTATATTTTCTATCTCTTTCCCCCATCTCACTGGAAGAGGGTGGTGAATAAGGAACGTATGGTGCGTTCTGAGCTGCTGGCAGGTTATACACAGCAGCGCTTTTTGGAACCTAGTGTGCAGCCTAAGGGGCTGAGATAACACAGATCTTATCCAAGTCTGCTTAAAAAGAATTTTTGTACGTGTTATAGTGGTTTAATAGCTTCAGGGCACAGTGTTAGTTTTTAAATTATTTTTGGAAGTCTTTCAGTGTGTCCCTGTTAAATGCGGGCAGTGATTGTGAGAATTGTCCAGGGAAGCTCTTCTCAGTACGGATCTGTTCCCTGCCATAGTGGTGACAGTGGTCAGGTTTCAATAAAAGAGGGGTAGGGGTCCACCTTCCTCACTCTGAGGTCCCGAGGACGAATGAGGACTATTGGTAGGAGCTTGAGGAAGCAGATAGCAGGTGGTACTGTAATTGTTGTGGGGCCTGAATGAGGAGCTGCATTCCCAACTTTTATATGCTGATGATGGCCTACTGCTGGTTTTGTAAGAAGTCTCTGTGTTGCTGATTGTCCTGTTTTCCACTGGAATAGAGCTGACTTCCTTTGTATTGGCTGTTCTGATGGTTTATTTTACCTTTAGGAGGAAAAACATGCTTAGAACAGTGACTATTGAGTTGTTGCTGAGCAGTGTTGCACAGAGCCAGGGACCTTTCAGCTTTTCATACTGCCCAGTGAATGAGTGGTGCCCAAGAAGCTGGGAGGGGGCAGAAGCAGGACAGCTGCCCTAAAGTGGCCAGAGAGATATTCTCTACCATGTGAAGTATATAAGTGTGGGATCAACACAAGTATATAAGTGGGGAGATCTTAGGGCTCGGGGCCAGCAACTGCTTTTGTACTGGCTGGGCATCGGTCTGTACGTGGTGTTGCACTCATTCTCTATTCTTTGTATCTTCCAGTGGTTGTGCATCACTGTTTGTCTCTCTCTATATCTCGTGTCCATCTCTATATCTCTATAATTAGCTCTGTTTCTCAGTATCTTCCTTTATCTCAATACCTCCACCTCTTTTTTTTTTTTTTTTTTTTTTTTTTGTATAGAACAAATATATGTGGGGAGGAGAGGTAGAGGGGTGGAGGGCAGCTTCTGCTCCTGAACTGGTAGGGCACTGGTCAGCGGATGGTGGTGTAGTGTGCATCATTTCTTTTCTCTGTCTCTGTCTGTTTCTCTTATCGGTATGTCAATATCTCTATGACTACCTCTATGTGTTTCTCAGTATCTCTACCTCTATCTGTACTTGTGTCTTCATACCTCCACCTCTACATCTTTTTGTTTTGTCTCAGGAGTTCTACTTTGGTATTCTGTTCTGATTCTCTCCCCCATCCCGCTGGAAGAGGACGGTCAATAATGAACGTGTGTTGCTGAGCTGCTGCCAGGTTAAACCACAACTCTTTTGGAATCCAACGTGTGGCCCGAAGGGCTGGGGTAACATAGACCTCATCAGAGTGTGTTAAAAAGGAATTGTGGAATTGTTACATCTGTTCTGGTAGTTTAATAGCTTCTGGGCACCGTGTTAGCTTTGTAATTATTTTTGGAAATCTTTTGGAGTGTTTTCTGGTAATGATTACATTTCACACCCTAGTTGCTTCTTATGCTCCCTCCTGTGCTGTTTACCATCTTAGGGGGCTGGAAGAAGATGATCATTTTGCTGTGATGTGTAATATCTGGTTCTGACCTGCTGAAGTTACTGCTCAGGAGACTCAGCTGGTGTTTTTACTCCACATTGTCATCATCTTCATACTTAGGCAACCATCTCTCAGGAACTATGAAGAATTACACATTTTCCTTTGTGTCTTTAGAGAGCCATACTACGGAAGCGTGAACGGGACATGTTTTTCACCATTTCCTCATTTTACTTTCTCCTTCAGGTACCTGTTATTTTTCAGCCTAGTTACAGTAGTTCTTGAGAATACCACATATGCTGGAGATGTTCAAACCAGCATGATCCTACTGCTGTGTCTCCTGAATACATTTCTGGTTTTGTCTAAGTTTAACCGACTCTTTATTAAGGCAACCCAGAGATCTGCCCTGTTGCAGTGTCAGGCTGTGTGTGAGGATATCAGCATGCCCCTGGAAGAGTGCACGCCGTCAGTGCTTTGGAACTCCACCCCAGAACAAATGCAGGTTCCAGAAAAACTGTCAAACTGTTTGTAGCAGATACACCATCGCTCTGGCAATTGTAGAGAGACACCAATGACTGCAGCGTGCTGGGGCTTGGCCTGTGCCGACTGCACCTTGATCAATGAAGTTCTCTGACTCTGATGACAGTGTGACAGGCCCTGCGGATGCTCCAACTTCTGTGATAGGCCCTGCTTCTGTGATAGGTCCAGCCCTCACTACAGTCCCTATGGTTGCTTTGAGGCCTGTGTCAGTTGCAGTGGAGGCTCCAAGCCCTGTTATGTGCTCTTTGGCTGCTCCAACTATCATGACAAGCCTGTAGTTACTGCAACCCTGCTATCAGCCCTGCAGTTGCTCCAGCTCCTGCATCACAGCCTATGGTTGCTTCAAATCCTGTGGCAGGCCCAGTAGTCTCACCAGTCCTCAAAACAGGCCCCAGAGTCAGTGCATTCCTAGTGACAAGCCCTGCTGTTTCTTCAACTCCCATGAGAGGCCTTGTGGTTGCTCCAACGCATGGAATAGGCCCTGGATTACACCAGTTCTGTAAATGGTCTCTGTGGTTTCTCCAACTCATGTGACAGGCCCTGAGGTTTCTCCTTCCCTGGGATAGGTGCCGTGGTTGCTTCAATGCACTCAGCACACTCTGTGGTTGCTCCAAGTCCCATGACAAGCCCTACAGTTGCTCCAGGTTCTGCAGTAGGCCTTGAAGTGATTCCAACCCTGAAAACATGCCCTCCGCTTTCTCCAGTCCCTCTGACAAGTCTTCTGTCTGAACCAGGGAACCATTTGTGTCAGTCTTAGTTGCCCCTGGATGTAGGATGAGACAATGACTGTAAATGTCAACTTATTGTCAGTATCCATGCAGGAGGTAGTAACCATCTTTCTCCTGTCCATGCATTTAGTGGATGGAGTTGTTCATGACAAGTTGCAGAAACCTCTGAAGGAGAGGGTGAGCTGAGCCAATGTGCAGGGGTGATGTCAATGCTGCTGGTTTTAGATATTGCTGGATGAGAATAGCGATCATTGCTCTATCTCTGCACTTAATCATGGATGGTGCAAAATACTCCCTGGTAGTAGTTACAACCATACAAGCAGAGTAACTGGCAGCACAGAGGCAAACAACTCATGTCTGCTTAATCATGAATGATGGAAAATACTTCCTAGGAGTGGTTACAACCATACAAGCAGAGTAACTGGAAGCACAGAGGCAAACCCCTCATGTCCGCTGCATTGTGGAAAGGTATTGCTGTCCATGTAGAGAACATGGTTACAGAAGTATGTTCTCTACGATGCTCACATACCTAAGAGCTCTGTACAGAATGACATCTAAATAAAGAACGGGCGCATAAATCTGCTAGTACTGAAATGGTTCAGGTAACTCTGGACAGGCAACCTTGGGGTGTGTTATTTATAGCCCAGTGTGCCTGTTTTTCCTTTCGTACACTTCTACATCTGAAGGTAGCAACATGTCATTTGTGAACTGAGGGCAGTCAGAGTGGGAAGTGCCTGTGGAAGCTCTTCTCTTCTCTCTTCAATATCGCTTCTCAGCCATATTGGAACCAGATATGAGGTTACAATAAGCAAGGTCATGGGTCCACCCTCCTCTCCCCACGGTGTCAAAGGCCAATCTAGAGCATAAGGAGATGGATCCCGGGTGTCACTGTCATTTTGCATAGCATGATTGAGAAGCTATATTCCCAATTTTGTCTACTCATATACTTGGCCCATGGTTGTTTCACTAGCAGTTTGTGTGTTGCAGATATCAATAGTAACTTGAGAGATGATAACTATCCCAAATGGATGGATGGATAGACGGATTCGTTGTATGCGTGGAAAGAAGGAAGGAAAGGAATGGAAAGATGGAAAACTGTCTTGATTTCTGTTGCTATTTAGGCTTCTAGTTACTATCATGCTTTGAAGGGAAAGGAATGTAAGAGGGAAGCACGTCTGTATCTGAGTGAAGATGAGAGCCTGACATTGCCGTAACAAGAAGAGGCTTCCATAGTTGGTATGGTATGGTTGGAGAACTACTCTGGACTACATTTTCAAATAGAGATAAGGAGGTTGCAATGAGCAGACTACAAATAATCAAGAGAATTCATATCCCTTGGAAGGATGCTGAAGGGATTGGGAGCATAGGTAGTGTTCTCCTCCCTAAAAGTTGTTCTGAAGGAATTAGGGAGGGAGCCTCCAGGAACAAAACACATTTTAAAGCCTGGCTGAAGTTCCTCTATCCTAGTGCAGGCATCCTGGGAAATAAGAAATAGGTGGAAACCACAACTTTGAAAATCAGGAAATTATTACCTCTTTTTTTTGTCATGGAAATGTGGTGAGAAGCTCTACACAATTGGAACTCTGCAATCAAGAGCCACAAGCTGTTTACAAGAGTTAGACAGGAAAGGATAGGCAAGGCTGTTACACGCTAGGAAAACTTGGGAGATCACAGACACATAAGCATCATGTTTGTGCCAGGGGAAATTCTCCCAGTAGCCATGTTAAGACACATGTAAGTAAAGGAGGTGATCCGAGACAGCCAGCATTGCTTCACCAAGGGCAGATTGTGTCTGACCCATGTGTTGTTCTTCTATGGTGGAGTAAGAGCATCAGAGGACAAAGGAAGTGTAAGTGATGTCATGCACATGGACTTGTGCAAGGCTTTTGACATGGTCCTATACAACATCCTTATCTCTAAGTTGGAGAGGTATGGATCTGAAGGACGGGCTATTCAGTGGATAAGGAATTGAAGTAGTTGGATGGTCACAGCCATAGGATTGTGGTCAAGAGAGCTGTGTCCAGGTGGAGACCGGTGATGAGCGGTGTCCCCTACTTGTCTTGGGACCAGTGCTCTTCAACATCTGTATCAGTGGATCAAGGCAGTGGGATCAAATGTGCCCTCCGCTAGTTTGTAGATGGCACTTAATCTGAGTGGCACAGTTGGTGCAATAGATGGTAGGGGTGCTATCCAAAGGACCTACTCTGAAGACTCAGAAACTACAGACCCATGAACCTCATGTCTGTGCCAAGGAAGACAGGGGAACCGATTCTTCTGAAAGCCGTGTTAAGATGTGCAAGAAAAAGAGGTGTTACAACACAGCCAGCATTGCTTCAACAAGGGCAGATCCTGTCTGATCCACCTGGTGTACTTCTATGGTGTAGGAACAGCATCACTAGACAAAGGAAGAGTAAGTGATGTCATCCGTGTGGACTTGTGCAAGACCTTTGACATGGTCCCACGCAACATCTTTAAGTTAAAGAGATATGCATTTGAATGGTGGACTATGCAGTGGAAAAAGAATTGGTTGAATGCTTATAGGCATAGGATCCTGGTCAAGAGCTCCATGTCCAGGTGGAGGCCAGTGACAAGTGGTGTCCCCTGGCGTCTCTGTTGGGACTAGTGCTCTCCAAAATCCTTGTCAGTGGATCTAGACGTTGGGATCCAATGCACCCTCAGCAAGTTTGATGGTAAAATTTATTTGATTGGTACGTTTGATTGAGTAGAAGAAAGGGTTGCCTTTCAAAGGGACCTGGACAAGATTGAAAAGTAAGCCCATATGAGTTGAGTGAGGTTCCACAAGTTGTAGTGGCTTGAACTTGGCTCAGGTCATTCCCAGGTTTGAGTACAGTGTGTGAGATGAGCTAACAGAGAACTGCCTTGTTGACAAGGACTTGGAGTTTTAGGTGGACAAAAAGTTTGACATGAGCCATAAAGTGTGGGCATGCAGCCCAGATGGCAACTTGTATCCTGGGCTCCATCAGAAGAGCGGTGGCTAGCGGGGTGAGAGCACTGATGGTCCCAACTCCCTTTTGTCTTCATTAGGAACCACCTGGGGTGCTGTGGAGCAATTGAAGCAGAAGGAGGAGAGGTCGTGAAGGTGATAGGAAGGCTGAGGCACCTCTTTTATGAAGAAAGACTGAGACTTGTTCAGCCTGGATGAGGACTGGGGAGGGAGACCTCACTGTGGCCTTCCAATACGTGAAGGGAGCTTATAAAAAGAGGTAGTCTGACTCTTTCCCTTCCCTGTCCTGCCCTGCTATCTCCTACCCTTCTTTGCCATACCTTCCTGTTCATCCTCTCAGATATTCCTAAACCTCTATATCTCCAAATTGTGAAAGCAGTTTACAGCTTCTTGATTTCTTTGTGCACAACTGAGGACAATTTTTTGTCTCATGTGACAGCATTATTCTGTGGTGACACACTTGAGTAGAGAGGCAAGGGAGGAAATCTTCATCATTTCAGAAAGAAAGATGAATTTCACACAGAAAAGCATTACAGCCATTGGTATTTTAGGTGAGGTGTGATAGACAATGTGATGAAAACAATATCAAGACTCTGCCCTAGAGAATCATCTCCGTAGTGTGACAGCAAAATGGAGTGATGGTGAATCATTTGCTTACAACACCTTTCCCTGTAGGCTGTTGGGCACCAGTTCAGTCATTCAATGCTGGTATGTGTCTGGTCCGGCCAATCAGTTATTTGCCATCTGCTGATTAAAAAGAAGAGAAAATGAGGAAAATGAGACTGTACACTCAATGGAAACAACACATTTATGCAAATTCCAAACTGCATGGAGGAAAAGAGTTCGCGGTGGAGACCCGGGAAGTGATACCCAGAGCAGCACTCAGTGACTCTGCCCTAGAACAGAGTTAGTGTTCTAGTGTGAAAGCAAGCTGGAGTGATGGAGAATCGTTTCCTTACAGCACCTTTACCTCAAAGCTGCCTGGCTCCTATTCTGTGCTGATATCTGTCAGGACCATCCCTGCACGTACTTACAATTTGCTGGTTAATAAGAAGTCCAAGTGAGGAAAACGTGACCCTACAATCAATGGAAATAACACTTTGCCATTTCGACACAGCATGGAGCAAAAGAGTTCGCGGTGGAGACCCGGGAAGTGATACCCAGAGCAGCGCTCGGTGTGCGGGCACTAAACCTGCTGCCAAAGGTGGCGAGTATTTACATTGCTCTTTGGGATGGTGTTTGCAGGAGGAACGGAGATGCGAACCTCCAAGTCCACCCACATCGGCAGCGCTGCTCGGAACGCGGAGGAGGAGCAGTTCCCCGTTGCGCCGCTGGGTGGGGATGTTGGCCACGAAGCGGCAGCTCCCGCTGGCCGCAGCGCGCTTGCAGGCGCAGGCGCCCAGAAGAGCCGTGCAAGCTGCTGGGGAAGGGAAGGGAAGGGCGGCGGGGCACGGAGCCGGGCGCTCGGGAGCTTTGGGGCCGAGCTGCTGGGAAAGGCGGCTTTCGTTTGGCGAGCGGCAGCACCGTGCGTCGGGGCCGGCGAGAAAGGCTGCGAGCCATGGGAGCCGCTGGGAAAGGCCGGCTGTGGCGAAGAGGGACAGCGAGCGGGAGACGGAGCGGCGGCGGCGGCGAGAGGCAAGTGCTGCTGTGGCTCGTGTGCGTTTGCGTGTGCGAGAGCGGGGCCGAAACGCTGCGCTATTCGGTGGCGGAGGAAATGGCGAGGGACTCGTTGGTGGGCAACGTCGCCCAGGACCTGGGGCTTTCTCCGAGCCAGCTCGCGGCTCGCAAGGCGCGCGTGGTGTCCGAGGGGAGCGAGCAGCATTTCCGCCTCGATCCGCACAGCGGCGTCCTGACGGTCACGGAGACGCTGGACCGAGAGCGGATCTGTCCGCACAGCGAGAGCTGCGCGCTCTTGTTTAAGCTTTTCTTTGAGAACCCGGTGCAGCTGATCCGCGGGGAGGTGGAGGTTCGGGACGTGAACGACCACTCCCCCGTGTTCCCGCAGAAGGAGATGGTTTTGGACATATCCGAAACGGCATCTCCCGGTTCTCGTTTCTCTCTTGAAAGCGCCCAGGATGAGGACGTGGGGATCAACGGTTTACAGAATTACAGCCTCTCCCCAAACTCGCATTTCTCCCTTGCTCTCGAAACAGGGAAAGGCGGTACCAAATACGTAAAACTCGTCCTGCAGAGGCCTTTGGACCGCGAGGAGCAGCGGGAGCTGCATTTGGTGCTCACGGCCACGGACGGGGGCTCGCCGCCCAGGTCGGGCACGGCTCAGGTCCGGGTGGTGGTGCTGGATGCCAACGACAACATGCCGGTGTTCTCGCGGGAGGTGTACGAGGTGCGCGTGGCCGAGAACAGCCCCCCGGGGCAGCTGGTGGTCCGGGTGTCGGCCGCGGATCCCGACGAAGGCTCCTACGGCAAAGTGCGGTACTCTTTTTCTCAGATTTCGCAGGGATCCCGCCAGTTCTTTACTCTGGATACTGAGACCGGGGAAATCCGAATCTCTGGCAACCTGGACTATGAGGAAGCACAATACCACGAGATTGAGGTCAAAGCCATGGATGGCGGTGGTCTGTCTGCGCACTGCAAAGTGCACGTGGAGGTGCTGGACGTGAACGACAACGCGCCGGAGATGGCGCTGAGCTCCGTGAGCGCCTCCATCCCCGAGGACGCCCCGCCCCGCACCGTGGTGGCCCTGCTGAGCGTGCGGGACCGCGACTCCGGCGACAACGGGCGGACGGAGTGCGCCATCGAGGGCGACGTGCCGTTCAGCCTGACGGCCGCTTTCGCCAACCACTACGAGCTGCGCACCAGCGCGGCCCTGGACAGGGAGACGACGGCCGAGTACAACGTGAGCATCGTGGCCACGGACTGGGGCCGGGCGCGGCTGAGCGCTCGCGAAAGCGTGTCGGTGCGCATCGCCGACGTGAACGACAACGCGCCGCGCTTCACGCAGGCGGCGTACAGCATGTCGGTGAGCGAGAACGAGGCGGGCGCGGTGCGGATCGGCAGCGTGAAGGCGACGGACGCGGACGCGGGCGCGAACGGGCGCGTGAGGTACGCGCTGGTGCGGGAGGAGGGCGAGGAGCGGCCCGCCGTGTCGGTGGACGCCGAGAGCGGGGCCGTGTCCGTCGTGCGGCCGCTGGACTACGAGGAGGTGCGCGCCGTGGAGGTGACGGTGCGCGCCGCCGACGGGGGCTCGCCGCCGCGGAGCGCCACGGCGCTGCTGCGGGTGCTGGTGCGGGACGAGAACGACAACGCGCCCGTGGTGCTGCACCCGCCGGCCGACGGCGGCGCGGCGCTGGGCGAGCTGGTGCCGCGGCGGGCGCGGGCGGGCTACCTGGTGGCCAAGGTGGTGGCGGTGGACGCGGACGCGGGGCAGAACGCGTGGCTGTGCTACGAGCTGGCCAAGGCGACGGAGCCGGGGCTGTTCCGCGTGGGGCTGCACAGCGGCGAGGTGCGCACGGCGCGGGCCGTGGGCGAGCGCGACGCGGCCCGGCACAGGCTGGTGGTGCTGGTGCGGGACCGCGGGCGGCCGCCGCGCTCCGCCAGCGCCACCCTCGCCGTCGCCCTGGCCGACGGCTTCTCGGAAGGCCACCTGCGGGCGAGCGAAGAGGCGCCGGCCGCCGAGCCCGACGGCCGCCTCACCCTCTACCTCAGCGTCTGCTTGGCCTGCGTGTCCGCGCTCTTCGTGGCCGGCGCGGCGGCCGCCGTGGCCGCCAAGGTGCGGCGGGCCCGGCGGGGCGAGCCGGGGACCTTGCCCACCTTCCCGCAGTCCGCCGCCGACAGCAGCGCCGGCTCCCTGCCCCGCAGCTACGTCTACGACGTCCGCCTCGCCGCCGGCACCGTCAACAGCGAGTTCCGCTTCCTCGGGCCGCTCTTGCCCTGCTTCCCCGCCGGGCTGCCGCAGGGCGCGGCCGAGCAGCGGAGCTCGCTCTGCTCGGCCGGCCTCGGGCAAGAAGAAGGCGACTGGGCTGTGCAGGTGAGGGAGCGGAGCGTGGGGGACCGGGGGTAGAGGGAGGGAGGTTGGGGTCAAGGACGAATCAGCTCCTTGCGCGGCTGCGGCGCGGCAGGGAGCATCGGAGAGGCCGTGGGGGTGGTGTCGGAGAGGTTCCCCGAGCGGGACGAGAGGGCGGAAGCGGTCCCGTACCGCCGCTGGGGTCTCGGCTTCTCCCCGGGTTCGGGCTGCCAGCGCCTCTGCGTGTGGCTCCATGCCCGGAGTAGTTGCTGTGGGTGAAGCGTGTGGTGTCAGCCCGAGGGTGGCGGCTGGATCGTGGGCAGCTGCAAAGCAGCAGGGCGGGTGGGTAAGGCACACAGCGGGTCCTGTCCCCGCGCTCTGAAGAACAGAGTGGGTAGGGGCCGACAAGGTCACTGCTCCTGTTGATGACATCCACTGAGCCGTGTTTTTCGTCTAGAGCCTTAGCGACAGCATAACTGGTATCACTCTGTTTCCCCTCCGTTGCTGTCAGAATTCCCACATTCTCAGCCCACTTTTTTTTTACCACTGGCATTAAAACACGTTAGTAGTTGTGAGGGTCTTTTCCCCACTCGCTGTTTCTTGACAGCTTTCATGATATGCTTCCCTCCGATCCTTGTGTAGTGCTTTCAATGAGCTAAAGGATTCCTATAGGCTTTTAATGTTCTCCTCGCCCTCGTCTTTGATTCTGGATAGGAAAGAGTTGTCTACCTTTCACATTGTTTCTGATAAGCCTTCCCAGCTTGTCATTGACAGCTGCTTCCTGTTAATGCCCCAATGTCAGCCCTCCACTGTGTTCTTTGCAGGGCCGAGCTCCCCCCTCTGAAGGCACGGCTCCCGGGGCAGCAGAGGAGAATGCCAGTTTGGATCAATGCCCCTGGCTCAGCCATCAGTAAGGGAGGAGAAGGAGCAGCATCTCGGTCCCCGTGGGCTGATATCTTCGAATTGAAATGAAGGAGAGACCAAACATTCACAAAAAATGTACCAGGGAAATGCAGTACTGCTGTGTGAGAGAGCAAGGACACTCCTCTTAACCAGTCCTTCATGTATTTATTCCGAACCCTTGATAAGTCTGCAGGGTGTTGCATGCTGCAAACACTGACATTTGATATCTAATTGTTGTAGTGCTATTGCTGCTAAGTATTAAGTGAAAACGGAAATAAAAAGTTGGATGGGGGCCTTGGGCAGCCCGGTCTAGTATTAAATGGGGAGGTTGGTGGCCATGCCAGTTGCAGAGGTGTTGCAGATTCATGATCCCTGAGGTCCCTTCCAACCTGGGCCATTCTGTGATTCTCTAATATTCAAGGTATTGTTTTCCTACGTGTGTTTTTATGCATTCTTTTTTTGTTGTGGTTGTTGTCAGTTCCCGGGTTTTGTATGTTGTACCTGGTGGTATTTGAGCACTGTATTCATTTTTGGATTGGTTTGATTTCTTTCTCAACATGAAGTCTGAATGAATGGTTCTAGAGCATTTCAGGATTATGGAATATAGATATGAAGAGATAATAAAATCTTCAAAGGCATGTGCTATTTCCCATTGCTCACATATTTCCTAGAGTTGAATGCCTGGTCACAGAAACCAATAAAATCTGCTGAGAAATCTGTCAGAAGATGAGCTTCAATCTTACGTACAAAGTTATTATTGTAGTGAAAAGGTGCATTAAGGCTCACTGTTGCTGTTACAGCCTTCTCCACCTGAAGCTGAAGGAGAACGTGTCCCTATGAAATGAGGGCAGTGATTGTGAGAAGTGTCCGGGGATGCTCTTCTCAGCCCGGATCTGTTCCCTGCTATAGTGATGGCAGCTGTCAGGTTACAATGAAAGAAGGGTGTGGGTCCTCCTTCCTCTCTTTGAGGTCCCAGGAATGAATCAGGGGCAGTGGTCAGAGCTCGAGGAAGCAGATACCAGGTGGTTCTGTAACTGTTGTGTGGCATGAATGGGGAGCTGCATTCCCAATTTTATGTGCTGATGATGGCTTACAGCTGGTTTTTGTAACAAGTTTCTGTGTTGCTGATTGTGTTGTTTTCTATTGGAATAGAGCTGAATTGCTTTGTAATGGCTGTTTTAATGGTTTGTTTTATCTTTAGGACAGCGAGGTTTAGAACAGTGACTATTGAGTTGTGGCTGAGCAGTGGTGCACAGAGCCAGGGACATTCCAGCTTCTCATACTGTCCTGCGAGTGAGTGACTGGTGGTGCACAAGAAGCTGGGAGGGGGCAGAAGCAGGACAGCTGCCCTAAACTGGCCAGAGAGATATTCTCTACCATGTGACATCACAAAGAACTATAAACTGGGGAGATGTCTGCTGCTCCTGAAGTGGGTGGGCACTGGTCAGCAGGTGGTGTTGTAGTGCGCATCACCTCATTTTTTCTCTGTCTCTATCTGTATGTCAATATCTCTATGACTACCACTATGTTTCTCAGTATCTCTACCTCTATCTGTACTTGTGTCTTCATACCTCCACCTCTACATCTTTTTGTTTTGTCTCAGGAGTTCTACTTTGGTATTCCATTCTGATTCTGTCCCCCATCCTGCTGGAAGAGGGTGGTGAATAATGAACGTGTGTTGCTGAGCTGCTGCCAGGTTAAACCACAGCAGTGCTTTTCAGAATCCAGCATGCGTCCTAAAGGGCTGAGATAACCAGAGTTCTTATCAGAATGTGCTAAAAAAGGAAGTGTTGTATGAGTTATATTTGTTTAATCGCTTCTGGCCACAGTGTTTGCTTTGTAGTTATTTTCGGAAGCCTTACAGATTGTTCTCTAGAAAGGATTATAATTCACACCTTAGTTGCTCTGTATGTTCTCTCTTGTGCTGCGTACCACCTTGGGGGTCTGGAAGAAGATGATCATTTTGCTGTTACGTGTAACATCAGGTTATGATGTGTTAAAGTGACTGCTCAGGAGACTCAGCTGGTGTTTTTACTCTATGTTGTCGCCATCTTCGTACTTAGGGAACCATCTCTCAGGCACTATGAAGAATTACTCATTTTCATTTGTGTCTTTAGAGAGCCAGACAATTTATGAGTGTCAGGCTGTGTGGGAAAATATTAGCAGGCCTCTGGAAGGGAGAGCACTGTCAGTGCTTTGGAACTCCACCCCAGAACAAGTGCAGGTTCCAGAAAAACTGTCAAACTGTCTGCAGCAGATGTGCCATCACTCTGGCAACTGTAGAGAGTCACCAATCAGTGCAACATGCCGGGGCTTGGCCTATGCCTACTGCTGCCAGATCAACACTACTCAGCACATGCAAGGCAAGGGAAGAGAAGGTCTCTATCTGTGATGACAGTGTGACAGGCCCTACGGCTGCTGCAAGTTCTGTGATAGGCCCTGCAGTTTCTTCAGCCCTCACTACAGTCCCTATGGTTGCTTGGAGGCCTGTGCCAGTTGCTGTGGTGGCTCCAAGCCCAGCTATGTGCTGTGTGGCTGCTCCAAGTAAGGTGGCAGGCCTGTAGTTACTGTAACCCCTGCTATTGGCCCTGCAGTTGTCACCAGCTCCTCCATCACAGCCTGTGGTTGCTTCAAATCCTGCCGCAGGCCCTGTAGTTTCACCGGTCCTTGAAACAGGCCCTGGAGTCACTGCATTCTTATCAATAATCACTGATGTTTCTTCAACTCCCTTGAGAGGCCTTGTGTTTACTCCAATGCACCACACAGGCCCTGCAGTTGCCCATTGTCTCAAAACATCTCTGTGGTTGCTCCAACTCTCATTATATGACATGCGTCTTCTCCAGCCCTTACAGGAGGCTCTGTGGTTGCTCCAACCCACTCAACGCACTTTGTGGTTGCTCCACGTGCCATGACAAGCCCTACAGTTGCTCCGATTCCTGCAGCTGCTCCAATTCCTGCAGCAGGCCTTGAAGTGATTCCAACCCTCAAAACAGGCCCTACAGTTTCTCCAGGCCCTGTGCCTGGCCCTTCGGTCTGAACCAAGGAACCATCTCTGTTAGTATCAGTTGCCCCTATACCTAAGATGACACAACAACTGCAAATGTCAACTTACTGTCATAACCCATACAGGTGGCAATAACCATCTGATCCTTGACCATAAAGGAGCATGTAGCGGAGTACTGAGTTGTACATGACAAGTTGCAAATACCACTAAAGGAGGGGGTGAATCGGGCCAACGTGCAGAAGAGAAGGCCATCCGGTGGGCTTTAGATACTGCCAAATGAGAGAAGTGTCCAGTGTTTTGTCACTGATCTCACTCACTCACGGATGGTGGAAAACTCCCTGGGAGTGGTTACAGCCATGGAAGCAGAGTGTACGGCAACAAGGAGGCAACCCCATCAGATCTGTTGCATTGAGGAAACATATTCGTGCCTGTGTAGAGAACACAATTATGAAAGTATGTCATGTAAGATGCACTCGTACCCAAGAGTTACGCTACTAAGCAACATGAAAGCAACCAGCAGGTGGGTAAAGCTGCTAGGACTGAAGTGGTTCAGGTAGCTTTGCGCATTTACTATGTCCAAACTATTGCTATGTTATATACAGAGCCATGTGCCTGTTTTTCCTTTCACACACTTCTACATCTGAAGATGAAGAACAACATGTCATTTGTGAATTGACGGCAGTCAGAGTGGGAAGTGTCTTGGGAAGCTCTCCTCTGCCTGGATCTGTCCCCAGCCATAGTGGAACCAAAAATAAGGCTACAATAAGCAAGGTTATGGATCCACTCTGCTCTGTCTGAGGTGCCAAGATCCTATCAGGAGCATAAGCAGATAGATCCCAGGTGTCACTGTCATTTTTGCATGACATGAATGAGGAGCTGTGTATGGCAAAAGAAAACAATGACCGAGCCTTCTTACAGGATACAACCACTGCAGAGAGGGAAGGAAAAAAAAAAAAAAAGAGAGAGAAGAAAAAGGAGTTTACCCCTTGTAACATCTGCTCAAGAGACATACAACCTCTATTCAGAGAGATGCTGCTTCCTTTTCTGCTAACCCTTAAATGAGGGTGAGAAGGGGTGGATCCCGGCTCCACTCCTTCCAGTCACTCAGGTACATTGCTTGCACCCGAGTTCCCTGGATTAGTGATGCTTTCTCATCTGGTGCTCAACCATTGGTTCAGGCTGTGGCCTGGTAATTGCACTGCAAGACATGTTCCCAATTTTCTCAACACAAACACTTGGCCGATGGTTGATTTTCCTAGAAATGTCTCTGTTGTTCATAACAATAGTAATTTGACAGTTGGTAACAATACCAAATGGGTGGATGGATGGATGCATTACAGGCATGGAAAGGAGGAAGAAAGGAAGGAAGGGAAAGATGAAAAGCTGTCTTGGTCTCTGATGCTATTTAGCCTATCATGTTTCCAAGCCAAAGGAACGCAAGAGGAAAGCACAACAATGGCTGCATCTGAGTGAGTGAAGTTGAGGGCCTGCCTTTGCAAAAACAAGAAGAGGTTCCCATAGCTGTTAAAGCTGGAGAACTCCTCTATCCTGCTTTTCCAAGTAGATTCAGTGAGTTTGCAAAGAGTGGACTAGAAAACATCAAGAGAATTCAAATCCTTTGGAATGATGATGGAGGGATTGGGAGCACAGGTAATGTTCTCCTCCCTCAGAGTTGTTTGAAAGGAATTAGAGAGGGAACCTCTAAGAAGGTAAAGCATCTTGAAGTCTACCTGAAGTTCCTCTATCCCAATGCATGCATCATGGGAAATAAGCAGGAGCCGGAAGCCACAACTTTGAAAATTAGAAAATTATTACCTTTTTGTTACCATGGAAACGTGGTGAGAAGTTTCACACAACTGGAGCACTGCAGTCAAGAGTCTCAGGCTGTTCACAAGTGTTAGGCAGGAAAGGATGGGCAAGGGTGTTACACACTAGGAAGACTTGGGAGACTACTGACCCACGAGCCTCGTGTCTGTGCTGGGGAAGATCAGGGAATAGTTCTTTTCAGAAGCCTTGTTAAGTCACATGCAAGAAAAGAAGGTGACCTGACACAGTCAGCATTGTTTCACCAAGTGCAGATCGTGTCTGACCAATGTGGTGTACTTCTGTGGTGGAGTAAGATCATCAGTGGACGAAGGAAGAGTAAGTGATGTCATCCACATGGACTTGTACAAGGCTTTTGACATGGTCCTACGCAACATCCTTATCTCTAAGTTGGAGAGGTATGGATCTGAAGGATGGTCTATTCTGTGGATAAGGAACTGAAGTGGTTGGATGGTTACAGCCATAGGATTGTGGTCAAGAGCACTATGTCCAGGTGGAAACTGGTGATGAGTGGTGTCCCCCTGGGGTTTGTCTAGGGACTAATGCTCTATAGCATCTCTATTGATGAATTGAGACAGTGGGATGAGATGCACCCTCAGCTAGTTTGCAGATGACACTTATCTGGGGGTTCCAGTTGATACAGTGGATGGTAGGGATGCTATCCAAAGGACATGGACAAGCTTGAGAAGTGAGTCCACGTGAATTGAATGAGATTCAGCACGTCCATGTGTTGAACTTGGACTTGGGTCAGGTTCTTCCCGAGTGTGATTACAGTCTCGGAGATGAACTAACTGAGAGCAGCCCCGTGGAGAAGGACTCAAGAGTTTCAGGTGCACAAAGATCTTGACGTGAGCCATAAATGTATGGCTGTGGTACAGATGACCAACTGTACTGTGGGCTCCATCAGAATAAAGATAGCTATCAGGGTGACGGAGGTGATTGCGCCCCTCTGTTTTGCCCTTGTGAGGTCCCATGTGGAATATTGTGTCCAGGTTTATGCCCACCAGCACTACCATGGAGCAAGTGGAGCAAAACCAGAGGAGGACATGAAGATAATCAGAAAGTTGAAGCACCTCTGCTATGAAGTAATGCTGAGGCGGACTGGCTTGTTCAGCCTAGAGAAGAATCACACTGTGGCTTTCTAATACTTACATGAACTTACAAAGAAGAGGGTGATTGGCTTTTTACATTCCTTCCCTTCTGCTGATATCTGTGAGACTGGGTGTCCCAACTGCTGTTAAAAGGACCACAGTGGAGTTCACAGTGCAAAAACATGGACACACCTGAGTGCTGACTCTGAGTGCTCAGGCATTTCCCATGTGGGCTCAATTTATCTTGTTGCAAAGGGCTGCTCTCCTTGGCATCAGTCACGATCTATCAAACAGGAAAGCATTAGAGCCTTAGCACACTGGGTGAGGTGTGATACACAATGCGAAGCAAACAATAGTCAGCATTCTGTCCTACAGGAGAAGTACAATTGTGGTGCAATAGCAAGATGGGGTGATGGTGAATCGCTTGCATAGAACATCTTTCCCTGTAAGCTGTCTGGCACCAGTTCAATCACTGCAATACTGGTATGTGTCCTGGACCGCCCTTCTTGTTAATTTGCGGATTATAACGAAGAGAAAATGAGGAAAACGTGACCACGCACTGAAAAGAAATGACATAACATTATGCAAACTCTACAAGGCACGGAGCAAAAGATTTCGCAGTGGCGATCCAGGGAAGTGATACCCAGAGCAGCACTGCGTGTAAGACAGCTCCCAAACTCGGCGAGTATTTACACTGTGCTCTGGGATGGTGTTTGCAGGAGGAACGGAGATGCGAACCTCCAAGTCCACCCACATCGGCAGCGGTGCTCGGAACGCGGAGGAGGAGCAGTTCCCCGTTGCGCCGCTGGGTGGGGATGTTGGCCACGGAGCGGCAGCTCCCGCTGGCCGCAGCGCGCTTGCAGGCGCAGGCGCCCAGAAGAGCCTGTGCGAGCTGCTGGGGAAGGGAAGTGCGGCGGGGCTTTGGAGCCGGGCGCTCCGGGGCTTTGGGGCCGAGCTGCTGGGAAAGGCAGCTTTCGGTTGGCGAGCGGCAGCGCCGTGCGTCGGGGTCGGCGAGAAAGACTGCGAGCCATGAAAGGCCGGCTGTGGCGGAGAGGGACGGCGAGCGGGAGACAGAGCGGCGGCGGCGGCGAGAGGCAAGTGCTGCTGTGGCTCGTGTGCGTTTGCGTGTGGGAGAGCGGGGCCGAAACGCTGCGCTATTCGGTGGCGGAGGAAATGGCGAGGGACTCGTTGGTGGGCAACGTCGCCCAGGACCTGGGGCTTTCTCCGAGCCAGCTCGCGGCTCGCAAGGCGCGCGTGGTGTCCGAGGGGAGCGAGCAGCATTTCCGCCTCGATCCGCACAGCGGCGTCCTGACGGTCACGGAGACGCTGGACCGAGAGCGGATCTGTCCGCACAGCGAGAGCTGCGCGCTCTTGTTTAAGCTTTTCTTTGAGAACCCGGTGCAGCTGATCCGCGGGGAGGTGGAGGTTCGGGACGTGAACGACCACTCTCCCGAGTTCCCCGAGAAGGAGATGATCTTAGAGATTCTTGAAACGGCATCTCCAGGGACTCGCTTCCTCTTAGGAAACGCGAGGGATAGGGACATGGGGACTAACGGGTTACGGAACTACAGCCTCTCCCCAAATTCGCATTTCTCCCTAAATCAGGGAATAGGTAAAGGGGGCGGCAGATACGCGGAGCTCGTCCTGCAGAAGCCTTTGGACCGCGAGGAGCAGCGGGAGCTGCATTTGGTGCTCACGGCCACGGACGGGGGCTCGCCGCCCAGGTCGGGCACGGCTCAGGTCCGGGTGGTGGTGCTGGATGCCAACGACAACATGCCGGTGTTCTCGCGGGAGGTGTACGAGGTGCGCGTGGCCGAGAACAGCCCCCCGGGGCAGCTGGTGGTCCGGGTGTCGGCCGCGGATCCCGACGAAGGCTCCAACGGCAAAGTGCGGTATGCACCTTCACCTGAGCATGTCAGAGCAGTTCCGTCACAGCTGTATGAGCTGAACGCTGAACAGTGGGGAGATTCGGGTCTCAGGGAAGCTTAGGACTTACGAGGAAGAAAAAATGCCACGAGCTCGTGGTGAGAGCCTATGGACTGGCGGTGGTCTGTCTGCGCACTGCAGAGTGCACGTGGAGGTGCTGGACGTGAACGACAACGCGCCGGAGATCGCGCTGAGCTCCGTGAGCGCCTCCATCCCCGAGGACGCCCCGCCCCGCACCGTGGTGGCCCTGCTGAGCGTGCGGGACCGCGACTCCGGCGACAACGGGCGGACGGAGTGCGCCATCGAGGGCGACGTGCCGTTCAGCCTGACGGCCGCTTTCGCCAACCACTACGAGCTGCGCACCAGCGCGGCCCTGGACAGGGAGACGACGGCCGAGTACAACGTGAGCATCGTGGCCACGGACTGGGGCCGGGCGCGGCTGAGCGCTCGCGAAAGCGTGTCGGTGCGCATCGCCGACGTGAACGACAACGCGCCGCGCTTCACGCAGGCGGCGTACAGCATGTCGGTGAGCGAGAACGAGGCGGGCGCGGTGCGGATCGGCAGCGTGAAGGCGACGGACGCGGACGCGGGCGCGAACGGGCGCGTGAGGTACGCGCTGGTGCGGGAGGAGGGCGAGGAGCGGCCCGCCGTGTCGGTGGACGCCGAGAGCGGGGCCGTGTCCGTCGTGCGGCCGCTGGACTACGAGGAGGTGCGCGCCGTGGAGGTGACGGTGCGCGCCGCCGACGGGGGCTCGCCGCCGCGGAGCGCCACGGCGCTGCTGCGGGTGCTGGTGCGGGACGAGAACGACAACGCGCCCGTGGTGCTGCACCCGCCGGCCGACGGCGGCGCGGCGCTGGGCGAGCTGGTGCCGCGGCGGGCGCGGGCGGGCTACCTGGTGGCCAAGGTGGTGGCGGTGGACGCGGACGCGGGGCAGAACGCGTGGCTGTGCTACGAGCTGGCCAAGGCGACGGAGCCGGGGCTGTTCCGCGTGGGGCTGCACAGCGGCGAGGTGCGCACGGCGCGGGCCGTGGGCGAGCGCGACGCGGCCCGGCACAGGCTGGTGGTGCTGGTGCGGGACCGCGGGCGGCCGCCGCGCTCCGCCAGCGCCACCCTCGCCGTCGCCCTGGCCGACGGCTTCTCGGAAGGCCACCTGCGGGCGAGCGAAGAGGCGCCGGCCGCCGAGCCCGACGGCCGCCTCACCCTCTACCTCAGCGTCTGCTTGGCCTGCGTGTCCGCGCTCTTCGTGGCCGGCGCGGCGGCCGCCGTGGCCGCCAAGGTGCGGCGGGCCCGGCGGGGCGAGCCGGGGACCTTGCCCACCTTCCCGCAGTCCGCCGCCGACAGCAGCGCCGGCTCCCTGCCCCGCAGCTACGTCTACGACGTCCGCCTCGCCGCCGGCACCGTCAACAGCGAGTTCCGCTTCCTCGGGCCGCTCTTGCCCTGCTTCCCCGCCGGGCTGCCGCAGGGCGCGGCCGAGCAGCGGAGCTCGCTCTGCTCGGCCGGCCTCGGGCAAGAAGAAGGCGACTGGGCTGTGCAGGTGAGGGAGCGGAGCGTGGGGGACCGGGGGTAGAGGGAGGGAGGTTGGGGTCAAGGACGAATCAGCTCCTTGCGCGGCTGCGGCGCGGCAGGGAGCATCGGAGAGGCCGTGGGGGTGGTGTCGGAGAGGTCCCCCGAGTTGGGGCCGACAAGGTCATGGCTCCCGTTGACGAAATCCACCGTACCCTGTTTTTTCTTCTAGAGCCTTTGCGACAGCGTAACTGATATCACTCTATTTCCCCTCCGTTGCTGTCAGAATTCCAACGTTCGCTGCCCACTTTTTTTTACCACTGGCATTAGAACACGTTAGTAGTTGTGAGGAAAGCTTTTGGGTCTTTTCCCCACTCGCTGTTTCTTGACAGCTTTCATGTTATGCTTTTCTGATGTCCTTATGTAGAGCTTTCATTGGGCTATAGGATTCCTATAGACTTTTAATGTTGTCTTGTTGTTGCCCTCGTCTTTGATTCTGGGTACGGAAGAGTGGTCTCACATTCAGTTTGTTTCTGATGAGCCTTCCCAGCTTGTCATTGACAGCTGCTTCCTGTTAATGCCCCAATGTCAGCCCTCCACTGTGTTCTTTGCAGGGCCGAGCTCCCCTCTCTGAAGGCACGGCTCCCGGGGCAGTAGAGGAGAATGCCAGTTTGGATCAATGCCCCTGGCTCAGCCACCAGTAAGGGAGGAGAAGGAGCAGAATCTCGGTCCCCGTGGGCTGATGTCTTCGTAGTGAAATGAAGGAGAGACCAAACACGCACCAAAAATGTACCAGGAAAATGCTGTACTGCTGTGTGAGAGAGCAAGGACACTCCTGTTAACCAGTCCTCCATGTATTTATTCTGAACCCTTGATAGGTCTGCAGGGTGTTGCATGCTGCAAACACTGAGCCTTGTTACCTAATGATTGTAGTGCTGTTGTTCCTAAGTATTAAGTGAATGGGAATAAAAAGTTGGATGGGGGCCTTGGGTAGCCTGGTCTAGTATTAAATGGGGAGGTTGGTGGCCATGCCTGTTGCAGAGGTGTTGCAGATTCATGATCCCTGAGGTCCCTTCCAACCTGGGCCATTCTGTGATTCTCTAATATTCAAGGTATTGTTTTCCTACGTGTGTTTTTATGCATTCTTTTTTTGTTGTTGTTGTTGTCAGGTGGGCTCTGTAATATTGTAATCTATTCAATGCCAGGTTGTGAATCTATTAACCAAGCTGAATGTTTCCAGCAAAATTATTCTTGAATAACACTGAGAAGCTGGCTGCCATTGAGATGCCTGACATTCACACTGTGCACGTGCAATCAGGAGTTCTTGGGTTTTGTATGTTGTACCGGGTGGTCTTTGAGCACTGTATTTGGTTTTGGATTGGTTTGATTTATTTCCCAACATAAGTCTAAAATTAATGGTTCTAGAGCATTTCAGGATTATGGAATATAGATATGAAGAGATAATAAAATCTTCAAAGCCATGTGCTATTTCCCATTGCTCACATATTTCCTGGAGTTGAATGCCTGGTCACAGAAACCAATAAAATCTGCTGAGAAATCTGTCACAAAATGAGCTGTTACAGCCTTCTCCACCTGAAGCTGAAGGGTCACGTGTCCCTGTGAAATGAGGGCAGTGATTGTGAGAAGTGTCTGGGGAAGCTCTTCTCAGCCTGGATCTGTTCCCTGCCATAGTGGTGCCAGTGGTCAGGTTATAATAAAAGAAGGGTACGGATCCACCTTCCTCACTCTGTGGTCCCGAGGACATATCAGGAGCAGTGGTAGGAGCTTGAGGGAGCAGATACCAGTTGGTACTGTAACTGTTGTGTGGCATGAATGAGGAGCTGCATTCCCAATTTTATGTGCTGATGATGTCCTACAGCTGTTTTTTGTAAGAAGTCTCTGTGTTGCTGACTGTCCTGTTTTCCATTGGAATAGAGCTGACTTCCTTTGTACTGGCTGTTCTAATGTTTATTTTACTTTTAGAAGGACAACCACGTTTAGAACGGTGACTATTGAGTTGTTGCTGAGTAGTGCTGCACAGTTCCGGGGACATTCCATCTTCTCATACTGCCCTGAGAGCGAGTGGTGCCCAAGAAGCTGGAAGGGGGCAGAACCAGGACAGCTGCCCTAAACTGGCAAGAGGGATATTCTCTACCATGTGACGTCACAGAGAATTATGAATGTGAGGGTATCTGAATTGTGGGGTGCCACTGCTGCTTGTGAACTGACAGGGCATTGGTCAGCAGGTGGTCAGCAGCATCACTTCTTTGTTCTTTCTATCTTCTGGTGGTTGTGCATTTCTCCTTTTCTTTTTCTTCCTCGCTATCTCTTATCTGTCCATCAATATTTCTCTTATTACCTCTGTTTCTCAGTATCTCTCCCTCTATCTGTACCTCTGTCTTTGTCTCAATACTTCCACCTCTTCATCCTTTTATTTTTTCTTACGAGTTCTACTTGGGTTATGTTTTCTATCTCTTTCCCCCATCTCTCAGGAAGTGGGTGGTGAAGAATGAACGTGTGGTGCGTTCTGAGGTGCTGCCGGGTTATATAACACAGCAGTGCTTTTTGGAACCTAGTGTGCAGCCTAAGGGGCTGAGATAACACAGGTCTTAACCAAGTCTGCTTAAAAAGAGTTCTCATATGTGTTATAGTGGGTTAATAGCTTCAAGGCACAGTGTCAGCTTTTTAATTATTTTTGGAAGTCTTTCAGTGTGTTTTCTAGAAATTATTTTATTTCGCACCTAACTTTCTCTAAACGTTCTATGTTGTGCTGTTTACCGTCTCAGAGGAACGGGAAGAAGATTATCATTTTGCTATGACATGCAACACTGGCTTATGATGAGTCTCTTGGGAGATTCAGCTGGTGTTTACACTCCACACTGTCATCATCTTTGTTCTTAGGGAGCCATTGCTCTGATATTATTAAGACTTTTTCTTTTGTCTCCTGAGAAAGCAAGACTATGGGAATGTGAACTGGCCTTATTTTCCTCCATTTCCTCTATCTCCCTTTCTCCTTCATCTACCTGTTATCTTTCGCACAGTTACAATAGCTCTTGAGAATGTTAAATATCCTGGAGATGTTCAAACTAGCAAGACCCTACTGCTGTGTCTCCCGAATACATTTCTGGTTTTGTCTATATTTAAACAACACTTTGTAAATACAACCCAGAGCTATGCCCTGAGACAGTAATATATGACTGTCCGTCTCTGCGAAAGGATACTAGCAGGCCCCTAGAAGAGTCGGCACCATCAGTGCTTTGGAACTCCACCCCAGAACAAGTGCAGGTTCCAGAAAAACGGTCAAACTGTTTGCAGCAGATGTGCCATCACTCTGGCAACTGTAGAGAGACACCAATCACTGCAACATGCTGGGGCTTGGCCTATGCCTACTGCTGCCAGATCATCACCATTCAGCACATGCAAGAGAAGGGAAGAGAAGGTCTCTAACTCTAATGACAGTGTGACAGGCCCTTTGGCTGCTCCAAGTTCTGTGATAGGCCCTGCAGTTTCTTCAGCCCTCACTACAATCCCTATGGTTGCTTTGAGGCCTGTGTCAGCTGCTCTGGTGGCTCCAAGCCCTGATTTGTGCTCTGTGGCTGCTCCAACTACTGTCACAGGCCCATAGTTACTTCAACCCCTGCTATTGGCCCTGCAGTTGTCTCCAGCTCCTCCATCACAGCCTGTGGTTGCTTCAAGTCCTGCGGCAGGCCCTGTAGATTCACTAGCCCCCAAAACAGGCACCGGAGTCAGTGCATTCCTAGTGACAAGCCTGCTGTTTCTTCAACTCCTATGAGAGGCCTTGTGTTTGTTCCGGCTCATGCAACAGGCTCTGTGGTTGCTCGTTGTCTCAAAACATCTCTGTGATTGCTCCAACTCTCCAAATATGCCATGTTGTTTCAACAACCCTCTCAACAGGCCCTGTGGTTGCTGCTGCTCACGGGACAGGTCCTGGGGTTGCTCTTTCCTCTGCAATAGGTCCTGTGGTTGTTCCAACCCACTCAACACGCTTTGTGGTTGCTCCGAGTCCCATGACATGCCCGACAGTTGCTCCAAATCCTGCAGCAGGCCTTGCAGCTGTTCCAACCCTCAAAGCAGGCCCTGTGGTTTCTCCAGTCCCTGTGACAAGTCTTCCATCTGAACCTCAGAACCATCTGTGTCGGTATCAGTTGCTCCTATGTGTAAGATGAGACAATGGCTGCAAATGTCAACTTACGTTATGTCATAACTCATAAAGGAAGAAATCACCGTCTGACCCCTGACTGTGCAGGAGCTGCAAGTATTTTGAAATATTTCAATCATTGTCCAAGGGAGCACATTGTCACGTGGCAGCTCCAGTGCTGGGATAATGGGGACAGCAGCCTGGACATAGTGGACAACAAAGTCAGGCAGCTGGCATTCAGGCAGTTTAAGGAATTTCAGGCTGTTTAATGAACTGTTGGATGAGATCTTTTGAGAAGCTGTCCTTAGCAACTAAACAGTGGAAGAAAGCTGGCTTGTCTTCAAGGATATCTTTCTGAGATCACAAGAGCTTCTGTCCCTCAGAATAAGAAAGTGAGCAGGGGAGGAAAGAAACTGGTATGGCTATGCAATTATCTGCTGGTCAAACTGAGGGAGCAGAAGAGATTGTAGCAGCTGTGGAAACAAGGGTGTGTCACCTGGGGCGAATACAGGGATGCTGTCTGGACTTGCAGAGGGGGATTAGGGCAGTCAAGGCACAGATGGAACTGAACTTGACCAGGGATGTTAAATACCACAAGAAGGGATTTGATTGGTAAACTGGCCAGAAAGGCAGGCCCTAGAGAGCATACTTCCTTTGATAAATGAGAAAGGAGAACTGGCTACGACAGGTATGGAGAAGGCTGAGGTACTAAATGAGTTCTTTGCCTTGATCTTCACTGGCAGCCAGGATTCATGTATTGCTTGCATCCCTGGGCCACTAGGTAGGAGCTAGGGAAGTAAATCCCTCTCTTTTGTATGGGCAGAGCGAGTCTGAGATAGCCTCATGAGATTGAATGCCTACAAGTCTGCGGGACTGGATGACATGCATCCCAGCGTCCTAATGAAGCTGGCTGATATGATTGCTGAGCTGCCCTCCATCGTATTTGAAAAGTAGTGGCTGTTGGGTGAAGTCCCTGGGGAGTGGAAAAAAAAAAAAATATCACTCCCAGTTACATTACCTACAGTAATAAGGACCCAGGGAACTACAGGCTACTGAGCATGACCTCTGTATCAGGGAAGATCATTGAACAGATCCTCCTAGAAGATATGTTAAGGCACATGAGGGAAGAGCAGCTGATCTGAGACAGTCAGAATGGTTTCACCAAGGGAAGGTCATGCCTGACCAATCTGGTGGCCTTCTCTGATGGAGTGATGACACTAGTGGACAAAGGGAAAGTGTCTGATGTCATCTACCTGGACTTGTGCAAGGCCTTTGACATGGTCCTCCACTGCATCCTTACTTCTAGGTGGAGAACGGTGATGAGCGTTGTCCCCCAGGGGTCTGTCCTGGGGCCAGTGCTCTTCACCATCTTCATCAATGACATTGGTGATGGGCTTGAGTGCACCCTCAGCAAGTTTGCTGATGACTCCAAGCTGAGTGGTGTGGTTTGCACATTAGAAGGAAGTGACTCCATCCAGAGTGACCTCAACAAACTTGAAAGGTGGTCCCGTACTAACCTAATGAGGTTAACATTGCAAAGTGCTAGGTTGTGCACTTGCATTGGAGTAACCTCCTGATACGTATACAGACTGGGAGAAGTACACCAGGAATGGATTGTCCCAGGGCTGGAAACACGTCCCTACCATTTCCAACAGAATGTTTTAAACTGCACTGGAACAGAATGAAGCTCCTGAACACCTGCACTACATCGATGGCATCATTGCGTGGGGCAACAGGGCAGAGGAAGTTTTTGATAAACATAGGAAAAGAATCCAAATTCTTTTGTAAGCTGTTTTCTCCTGCATAGGAGATGCATTTTTTAAGGAAGAGAATGGCAACATTGCCATTATCTGGTCACAAAGGAAGAGATCAATAAAAAAAAAAAAAAAAAAAAAAGCTGAGTTTCCAGTGCCTGACAAAAGTGAAACACAAGCTTTCTGAAAAGTTTCAATTTTCTCAAGAGTGCATATTCTGCATTACAGTCTGATTGCAAGTCCTCTCTATCAACTGACCCAGAATAAGAATGACTTCAAATAGAGGCCTCAGCAATGACAAACCTCTGAACAAATGAAAAAGGCAGATAGTTCATGGGCCAGGAGAGGACATAAAAATCTACACTACACTGCAGATAAGGAAAAAAGCCCAACCTGAAGCATCTGGCAGAAAGCTCTATGGGAGTCCTCTTTGCTTTGTATACCCTTAGGCTCTGGGATACTGAGGATCAGAGGCCTGCTACACTCTGCCTGAAAAAGAGATATTGGTAGCACATGGAAAAGTTCAAGCTCCTTCATATGAAGAGAGCAACAGAGGTAAAGAAGAGCAACAGCAGGTAAGAAAGAATGAAAACTGGCTCACCCCTTATGATGACTGGTAAGGACTGAAAAGGATTGCAATCTCTGTCTAAAGTGATGCTACTCCCTTGTCTGCAACCCTCAGGTGAGGGTGAGGAGGCATGGATCCTGGCTGCACTCCTTCCAGTCGCTCAGGTACATTGCTTGCTCCTGAGATCCCAGGGTTAGCACTACCTTCTCACCTGGTGCTCAACCATTGGTTCAGGCTGTGACCTGGTAATTCCACTGCAAGCTGTATTCCCACTTCTGACTACTTGGCCTATGACAGTTTTTACTGGACATTTCTGTGTTGCAGATATCAGTAGTAACTTGAGAGATGGTAACAGTCCGAAGTGGATGGATGGATGGAGGCATGCATTGCATGGAAGGAAGTGAAAGACAGAAATTGACTTAATCTCTGATGCTGTTTAGCATATCATGCATCCAAGCAGAAGTGATATAACAGGACAGTGCAACAATGGCTGATTTTAAGTGAAGCTGGGGACTGGCCTTTGCAAAAGAAGATGAAGCTTCCCTACCTGGTAAACCTGGAGAAGCACTCCATCGTGCTTTGTCATGTGGAGTCAATGAGGATGCAACGAGACTACTTCAAAACATCAAGAGATTTCATATCCCTTGGGAGCTTGTTGAAGGGATTGTGAGCACAGGTAGTGTTCTCCTCCCTCAGAGCTGTTTGAAAGGAAGTAGGGAGAGCTCCTCCAAGAAGGTAATACAGCTTACAGCTCACCTGAAGTTCCTCTATCCCAATGTATGCATCGTGGGAAATAAGCAGAAGCTGAAATCCCTAGCTGAGAAAATTATAGAAATACAGGCTATTTGTTATCATGGAAATGTGCTGGGAAGGATCACACAACTGGAAGACTGCAATCAAGAGCCAAAAGCTGTTTACTAGTGTTAGGCAGAGAAGGATGAGTGAGGGTGTTGTCTACTAGGAAGATTTGGGAAACTACAGACCTATGAGCCTCATGTCTATGTTGGAGGATATCAGTGAGCAGATTCTCCTGGATGCCTTATTAAGACACACTGCTTGAAAAGTTGATTGGACACAGCCAGCATTGCTTCACCAAGGGCAGACTGTGTCTGACGCATCTGGTGTACCTCTATGGGAAAGTGACAGCATCACTGGGCAAATGAAGAGTAAGTGATGCCATCCACGTGGACTTGTGCAAGGCCTTTGACATGTCCCCACATAATATCCTTATCAGTAAGTTGGAGACATATGGATTTTAATGGTGGACTATTCAGTGGATGAGAAATTGGTTGGACGACCACAGCCATGGGACTGGGGTCCAGAGCTCCATGTGTGGCTGGAGGTGGGTAATTAGTTGCGCCCCTTGGGAGCAGTGCTCTTCAAAATCTGTATCAGTGGATCTACACAGCGGGATCAAATGCATCCAGAGCAAGATTGGTGATTGATTGGTGGTTATTTGAGTGATACGTTTGATACAATGGAAGTAAGGGATGTCATCCAAAGGACCTGGTCAAGCTTGAAAAAGTGAGTGTGAGGAAATGGAAAGAGTTTCAGTACATGCAAGTGCGAGGTGTTCCACTTCAGTCGGGTCACTCCCAGGTTGGAGTACAGTCTGGGAGAAGAGCTAATGGAGAGCAGCCCTGTGGAGGGGGACTTGGAGTTTCATGTCAATGAAGAGCTTGACGTGAGCCAGAAGTGCCTGCACGCAGCCCCAATACACATATGCATCCTTAGCTCCATCAAAAAAGAGTTGGCTAGAAGAGTGAGGGAGGTGATTGTCTGTCTCTGCTTTGCTCTCGTTAGGAACCACCGGGAGTACTGTGTCCAGGTCTGTGCTCAGGCTGCAGCACCTGTGATTTGAAGAAAGGCTGAGGCAGACTGGCTTGTTCAGCCTGGAGAAGGATTTGGGGAGACCTCACTGAGACCTCCCAGTACTGGAAAGTGAACTTCTAAGAAGTGGAAGACCAAGTTCTTCCCTGCCCTTCTGGTATTGCAAAACCTCTGTATCTCCAAAGAGTGAAAGTAGTTAGCAGCTCTTGGATAGGCTTGTATGAATCTGGGGACAATTTTCAGTCAGGTGTGGGAGTTCTGTTGTGTGGCAACACACTTCAGCATCAGGGCAAGGGAGGTGAGGTTTGTCATATCAGGGAAGAAAGGCGCCATTCACAGGGGAAAGAACTAGAGCCCTGGGTCCTTTGGGTGAGGTTTGATACACAGTGTGTAGAAAACATGATCAGGATTCTGCCCTAGAACAGAATTATTGTTCCAGTGTGTAAGCAAGCTGGAGTGATGGTGAATCGTTTCCTTACAGCACCTTTACCTCAAAGCTGCCTGGCTCCTATTCTGTGCTGATATCTGTCAGGACCATCCCTGCACGTACTTACAATTTGCTGGTTAATAAGAAGAGCAAGTGAGGAAAACGTGACCGTACACTCAATGGAAATAACATTTTGCCATTTCGACACAGCACGGAGCAAAAGAGTTCGCGGTGGAGACCCGGGAAGTGATACCCAGAGCAGCGCTCGGTGTGCGGGCACTAAGCCTGCTGCCTCAGGTGGCGAGTTTTTACATTGCTCCTTGGGATGGTGTTTGCAAGGAGGAACGGGGATGCGAACCTCCAAGTCCACCCACATGGGCAGCGGTGCTCGGAACGCGGAGGAGGAGCAGTTCCCCGTTGCGCCGCTGGGTGGGGATGTTGGCCACGGAGCGGCAGCTCCCGCTGGCCGCAGCGCGCTTGCAGGCGCAGGCGCCCAGAAGAGCCGTGCGAGCTGCTGAGGAAGGGAAGGAAAGGGGAGGGAAGGGAAGGAAAGGGGAGGGAAGGGAAGGGCGGCGGGGCACGGAGCTGGGCGCTCGGGGGCTTTGGGGCCAAGCTGCTGGGAAAGGCGGCTTTCGGTTGGCGAGCGGCAGCGCCGTGCGTCGGGGCCAGCGAGAAAGACTGTGAGCCATGAAAGGCCGGCTGTGGCGGAGAGGGACGGCGAGCGGGAGACGGAGCGGCGGCGGCGGCGAGAGGCAAGTGCTGCTGTGGCTCGTGTGCGTTTGCGTGTGGGAGAGCGGGGCCGAAACGCTGCGCTATTCGGTGGCGGAGGAAATGGCGAGGGACTCGTTGGTGGGCAACGTCGCCCAGGACCTGGGGCTTTCTCCGAGCCAGCTCGCGGCTCGCAAGGCGCGCGTGGTGTCCGAGGGGAGCGAGCAGCATTTCCGCCTCGATCCGCACAGCGGCGTCCTGACGGTCACGGAGACGCTGGACCGAGAGCGGATCTGTCCGCACAGCGAGAGCTGCGCGCTCTTGTTTAAGCTTTTCTTTGAGAACCCGGTGCAGCTGATCCGCGGGGAGGTGGAGGTTCGGGACGTGAACGACAACTCTCCCGAGTTCCCCGAGAAGGAGGTGGTTTTGGACATACCCGAAACGGCATCTGCTGGGATCCGTTTCCCCTTAGAAGCAGCGCGGGATAAGGACGTTGGGATCAACGGTTTACAGAATTACAGCCTCTCCCCAAATTCGCATTTCTCCCTTGCTCTCGAAAAAGGGAAAGATGGAGGCAGATACGCGGAGCTCGTCCTGCAGAAGCCTTTGGACCGCGAGGAGCATCGGGAGCTGCATTTGGTGCTCACGGCCACGGACGGGGGCTCGCCGCCCAGGTCGGGCACGGCCCAGGTCCGGGTGGTGGTGCTGGATGCCAACGACAACATGCCGGTGTTCTCGCGGGAGGTGTACGAGGTGCGCGTGGCCGAGAACAGCCCCCCGGGGCAGCTGGTGGTCCGGGTGTCGGCCGCGGATCCCGACGAAGGCTCCAACGGCAAAGTGCGGTACACCTTCACCCAGGCATCGGCGGGTTCCCAACATCTCTTTGATCTTAACGCTGACAGTGGGGTGATTCGGGTCTCGGGAATCCTAGACTTTGAGGAAGCAAAATCCCACGAGCTGGTGGTAAGAGCCACTGACGGTGGGGGTCTATATGCTTACTCCAAAGTGCACGTGGAGGTGCTGGACGTGAACGACAACGCGCCGGAGATCGCGCTGAGCTCCGTGAGCGCCTCCATCCCCGAGGACGCCCCGCCCCGCACCGTGGTGGCCCTGCTGAGCGTGCGGGACCGCGACTCCGGCGACAACGGGCGGACGGAGTGCGCCATCGAGGGCGACGTGCCGTTCAGCCTGACGGCCGCTTTCGCCAACCACTACGAGCTGCGCACCAGCGCGGCCCTGGACAGGGAGACGACGGCCGAGTACAACGTGAGCATCGTGGCCACGGACTGGGGCCGGGCGCGGCTGAGCGCTCGCGAAAGCGTGTCGGTGCGCATCGCCGACGTGAACGACAACGCGCCGCGCTTCACGCAGGCGGCGTACAGCATGTCGGTGAGCGAGAACGAGGCGGGCGCGGTGCGGATCGGCAGCGTGAAGGCGACGGACGCGGACGCGGGCGCGAACGGGCGCGTGAGGTACGCGCTGGTGCGGGAGGAGGGCGAGGAGCGGCCCGCCGTGTCGGTGGACGCCGAGAGCGGGGCCGTGTCTGTCGTGCGGCCGCTGGACTACGAGGAGGTGCGCGCCGTGGAGGTGACGGTGCGCGCCGCCGACGGGGGCTCGCCGCCGCGGAGCGCCACGGCGCTGCTGCGGGTGCTGGTGCGGGACGAGAACGACAACGCGCCCGTGGTGCTGCACCCGCCGGCCGACGGCGGCGCGGCGCTGGGCGAGCTGGTGCCGCGGCGGGCGCGGGCGGGCTACCTGGTGGCCAAGGTGGTGGCGGTGGACGCAGACGCGGGGCAGAACGCGTGGCTGTGCTACGAGCTGGCCAAGGCGACGGAGCCGGGGCTGTTCCGCGTGGGGCTGCACAGCGGCGAGGTGCGCACGGCGCGGGCCGTGGGCGAGCGCGACGCGGCCCGGCACAGGCTGGTGGTGCTGGTGCGGGACCGCGGGCGGCCGCCGCGCTCCGCCAGCGCCACCCTCGCCGTCGCCCTGGCCGACGGCTTCTCGGAAGGCCACCTGCGGGCGAGCGAAGAGGCGCCGGCCGCCGAGCCCGACGGCCGCCTCACCCTCTACCTCAGCGTCTGCTTGGCCTGCGTGTCCGCGCTCTTCGTGGCCGGCGCGGCGGCCGCCGTGGCCGCCAAGGTGCGGCGGGCCCGGCGGGGCGAGCCGGGGACCTTGCCCACCTTCCCGCAGTCCGCCGCCGACAGCAGCGCCGGCTCCCTGCCCCGCAGCTACGTCTACGACGTCCGCCTCGCCGCCGGCACCGTCAACAGCGAGTTCCGCTTCCTCGGGCCGCTCTTGCCCTGCTTCCCCGCCGGGCTGCCGCAGGGCGCGGCCGAGCAGCGGAGCTCGCTCTGCTCGGCCGGCCTCGGGCAAGAAGAAGGCGACTGGGCTGTGCAGGTGAGGGAGATGCGCGGGACGAAGGGGTGAGCGTGTAGACCGCGGCCGAGTGGATTTGTTGGGATGGGAGCTGAAGGATCTCCCTTCAGGGAGATCCCAAGGGAGGGATCTCCCCCGAGTGGTGCTGTGGGACGGCAGGGAGCGGCCGAGAGGCTATGGGGTTGGTGTCGTCGGGGTTCCCAGAACGGTGCCAGTGGGCGGATGTGTTGCCGAAGCCGCCGCTGGAGTCTCGGCTTCTCCCCGGGTTTGGGCTGCCCGCGGCTCTGTGTGGCTCCGTGCCCGGAGTGGTTGCTGTGGGTGAAGTGTGTGGTGTCAGCCCGAGGGTGGCGGCTAGATCGTGGACAGCTGCGAAGCAGGATTTCGGATGGGTAAGGCACACAGCAGTCGATGCCATGGGAGTTGAGGTGAAGGACTGTGATCCTCTTGGTTTCCTCAGTCCTAGGTTTGTGAAATCCTTGTGTTGTTTTGGCAATGAGATCATCGTATTCATTTTTGCAATCTTTGTCACCTCTTTGATGGTATACCACATCAGTACCAATTTTTCAACACTTGCATTATACCACGTTCTGCTTGCATGTAAGAGACCTTTTGTATTTCTTTTTCTTCTCCTCCTAGATCCATAAAAGCTTCCAGTGATGATTTTTGTTTTTGAGGTTTTTACTGTAGGATGTCTTGGAGCTTTATGTTAATTTTCTGTATGGCATGAGCTTTATGTTAATTTTCTGTATGACATAGAGCTGCATTCCAACCCTCCTCTTTTGAACGTGGATAGGAAAGAATATTACACATACAGTGGTTTTAGATGAGCCCTCTCATCTTCCTTCTTGCCCCCAGCTCCCATGTGTCAGTTTTCCACTCTCTTAATTGCAGGGCCGATCTCCTTTGTCTGAAGACACAGCTCCCAAGCCGGCAGAAGAAAACACTTCTTTGGCTCAGAGTCCTTGGCTCATCCACCAGTAATCGAGGAGAAAGAGAAGCATCTCGGTCCTCATGGGCTAGCTTTCTCACAAGGAAAGGACAGGATCAAAAATATACCAGGGAGGTTCAAGAGTTCTCTGTTTTTGTGCAAGGGCACTCTTCTATTAACTTGTACTTTATTCAGGATGGAGCAGGAGGACTGTGTTGCATGCTGGTAACTGAGATTTTACGTCTTATTGTCATTGCTCTACTGCTGTTGATTCTTAAGAGAAATATGAAAAAGAAGCTGATATTCAAGATAACTTTATACTACATCAGCTTTCTTGCATTCTTAGTTGTTGTCAAGTGAATCCTCTAAAAATGATTAATTTTTCTGTAATCTACTCAATACCATGCCATACGGCTATTAATCAAAATTAAATGATGCTTGCAGCGGAATTCTTTAGTAACAGAATGTCCTACACTGGAAACAACTGACATTGGCACACTGTATATTCTACCATAAGTTTACAAATTCAAATAAAAAGTATGGTCTTCAAATACTGTGTTCTTGTGTTTGTTTTGTTTTGTTTTATTTTATTTTATTTTATTTTATTTTTTCATTTATAATGAGAAGCTGAAATAAATAGCTTTAGAGCATTATTGAGTATAAATTGGTGGATAATAAATTGATTGGAAGGTCATAACCAGAGGGTTGTTGCAAGTGATTCTACTTCCAGGGAAGTCCACTGAAGGGAAGTGTCCCCATGGGTCTGCCTAGGGACTGATACACCTCAATGTCTTTATCATTGACATAGATGGTGGGATCGAGTGCCCCCTCAGCAAGTTTGACACCAAGCTGAGTGGTGTAGCTGATACAACAGAAGGAAAGGATACCATCCAAAGGGACCTTGACAGACTGAAATGTGGGCCCATATGAACCTAATGATGTTCAACAAAGGCAAATGCAAGGTGTTGCACTTGGGTTGGGACTATCCGAGGTACACATACAGACTAGGAGAAGAACTCCTTGAGACTACACAGCCAAGAAGGACTTAAAAAGTCCTAGAAGATAGAATACATAACTTGAGCCATCAGTGCATGCCTACAGCCCAGAAGGCTGAGGGTATCTTGGGCTGCATCAACAAAGGAGCAGTCAGCAGAGTGAGGGAAATGATTGTTCCTCTTTGCTCTGCCCTTGTGAGGCCCCATCTGGTACTCTGATCTGGGGCCCAGCACAGCAAAGATGTGGAGCTTCTGGAGAGAGACCAAAGGAGATCCACCAGGATGGTCAGAGGGCTGGAGCTTCCACAAAGATGGGCTGGGGGAGCTTGACTTCTTTGATTTGGAGAAGAGAAGGCTTCCAGTATTTAAAGGGAGATTATACACATAAAGGAAATCAACTTTTTACACAGGAAGATAGTGATAGAACAAGAGGGAATGGTTTTAGACTAATGGAGGTGAGATTTAGATGGAATGTCCAGAGGAAGCTTTTCAGTGATAGGGCAGTGAGGTGCTGGCACAGGCTGCCCAGAGAGGTTGTGGAGACCCCATCCCTGGGGGTGGTCAAAGCCAGGCTGGATGGGGTCCTGGGCAATCTGATCTAGTGCTAGATCTGTCGGTTGGCAACTCTGCCCACAGCTGCAGGGCTGGAACTACATGATCTTTACGGTCCCTTCCAACCCAAGCCATTCTGTGATAAATCAGAGAATTAAAGGTACTATTTGTGTTTTTACAGTAAAATGGGCTAGGACCTTTACAAAAAAAAAAAAAAACTTAAGGAACTGTAGAACATAAGAAGTCAAGGAGAATTCTGTTTCCCTTTTATCAAATGGCACTGAAATATGAAATCATGTGATATTTCATGTTGCTCACACATTTTTCAAGAGTGAAATACCTAATTACAAAAAGTAATAAAAGCTACTTGGAAATCCCTCAGTTGAGTGTGTTTCTTCAAAGATCACTTGTCATAGTCATCACCAAGGAAATATTAATTGCCAGAGGAAATAAATTTGAGCATTTGGAGTGGATTTTATTCAGGGAAAATCAAAGGACCTTGGCAGGAGACTTTGCAGGAGGCAGGAGAAGGCTTGTCTAAATTGTGCTGAGGTTGGAGAGACAAGAGAGATGCTGCCCCGAACCCCTGTGTAAGGGCTTCTGGCCTGAGAGAAGGTGAACCAGGGGAGCAATCTCAGTCCATTTCAGAAACCCTCTCTGCTTGGTGTCGGTGGGCTGCAAGAATGCCTCCATCAACTCACAGAGCTGCAAAAAGGTTATCTGGGGGTAGCAGGAGTTGGACTTGATGTTCCTTACGGGTCCGTTCCAACTCAGGATATTCTATAGTTCTATGAAATGGAGATGAGGAAGAGCATGGAGTCACTCTCAGGGAGCGGGGTGGCTGTGATCCTGCCCTCTGCTTTCAGAGGGGAGAGCAGATACTTCTGGTACTCTGTACCCAAAGCAGCAGAGAGAAGTTCCTTTGTGGTGAATACTTTCAGCTGAGCCTGCACACTGGGGTGAAAGAGCTGACAGATTGGGTGGTGCTGTGTGGGCAGACTGAGCCCTGCCTGGTGTATTTCGAGATGCTGCTGAAGAGTCCGCTGCTGTCCTTCCAAGCTGAGATAAGCCTCACTTATATTAATGACCATGCGCCTGTGTTCTTAAATGAAGATATGATTAAAAAAAATCCAGAAACGGCAATGCTGGAAGCTTGATTTTTTTTCAGAAAATTCTCAGGATCCAGATGCAGGAAAAGCAAGTGTTCAGCATTACAGCATCAGCACGAACCACTGTTTCAACATCTATGTCTGCATGCGGAGTAAGGCAGGAGGCACAATGAACTGGTGTTGGACAGAGCTCTGGATCAGGAAGAGCAGAAGTGGTTCTCGGCATCATGGCTGTGTCATGTCAGCTAAAGATTAAGGCTCAAGAATGGATGAAGAAATAGCCTATTCCATAGTCCTAAATTCAGAGGGTAATTGTTTTAATGTTTAAAATAAATACAGAGATGAGGCAGATTAGACCCCAAATGCCACTGGATTATGAAGAAACAAAGGTCTATGAGATACACATCCAGGCCTCTGACAGGGAAGGACTGTCTAAGCACTGCAAGGTAGAGGTGTGGGTGGAGGATGTGGATGACAGTGTCCCTGAAGTGGCAATCACCTCCCACACCAACACCCTCTCCAAGGCTACTCTGCTGAACACAGTGGTGGTGTTCTTCAGCTTGCAGGACCAGGACTTGGGGCACAATGGCAGGACAAGGTGTGAACTGCTGGATGAGCATTTCAGCACTTGAGCGTTTCACTGCTGACTGATGAAGCATACATGCTGGTGACGTTGGAAGGACTGAACCAGGAGGAGGTGTCAAAGTACAACATGACAGTGTGGGCCAGCGACATGGGCTCTCCCACACTCTCAGCATTGAAGACACTGCTGGTGTGGCTCTTGGACATTAATGACAACGTATACACCTTCTCTCAGACTATTACACCATAATGCTAAGCAACGACAAGCCTGTGGGTAAGATCCTGAACCGTCTTGATGCTATGGACACGTACATGGCTGAAAACACCCATGTGAGATACATACTGGAGCCAAAACCACTAGGGACCACTGATGTGACACACTTATTGTTGGTGGATGCCAAGAGTGGAACTGTATGGATGTTGTGTTCTCTAGACTATGAGGAGGCATGCACCTTTGGGGTGACCATAAATGCTTCTGATAGGGGCTTGCCACTACTGAGCATCTCAGTGCTGCAGTGGCTGCTGATGTGGGTCAAGATTGACAGCGTGTCCATTCTGTTGCAACCATTGCCTGACAGCAGTGTGATGATGGGCAACCTTGTGCCATTGCAGGTGTGGATGGGCTACCGGTGCCCGAGATGGTGGTGGAGGACAAGCATGCACTGTAGAATGCATGGCTCTTCTATGAACTGTTCTTCCTCAACTCCATCATTGCTGTTTCAGGATTCAAGCTCTTCTTTGCCTAAGGCTTCAATGACCTGCTGCCTATTTTCAACCTGTTGGCAAATTCATTAGTGGATGGATGGCATGGATCAATTAGTCCATGGATGGTATGGACCTCTGTGGCCACATTATGATTTGTGTTTCATAAGTGGTTTGGGGCAGAGTGACATTGGATTCCTGGGGCCCATCCTACCAAGCAAACCAACCATATAGAGCCTGCAGCATGTGGGGCAGATGGAAGCCAAGAAAAGGAGAAGAGCGGCTTCTGATGGTCTAGCTGCCTGCCTGCCCTACTCAGGAAGCACGCATAGGAGAGTGGAGGGCAAGTTTGCGTTTAGACTAAGCTATGACCACCTCCATTCCCGGTCCATAGTGTGAGAAGATGTAGTTTCATTATTCCAATTACTAATTTTTCAGAAAGAAATGTCTTTGCGTATTGTCTTATCTAATCCCCTTAAAATATCGGTCACGACACGTATGATAAGGTTTTACTAGAAATGATACGCCAATGTAAATTGGAGATTCTGACACTGCGTTGCGTCGTGCTGCATGTTTTCTTCTTTTCTTCTCCGCTGCGTGTGGCGGCGAGAGGCCGCGGGCAGGAGCGCGTGCCGTCCCCGGAGCAGTCCCGCCGCGGGCCGCAGGGTGGTGCTCCTGGCCAAGGCGGCGCCGAGCGGCTGCGGGCGGGGAGAAGCCGAGCCCAGCGCAGCGCAGCGCAGCGCAGCGCAGGCGGGAGGAGGCGGCGGAGAGCGGCGGCAGAGAGCGGCGGCGGAGAGCTGTTGTCCGTGCTCTGAGCTCGGTGTGAGCCGCCGGCGGGCCGGGGCGGCCGCGCTCCGGGCTCCGTCCGCACCCGGCGAGAGGCAGCGAGGGAGGCAGCGAGGGAGGCCGCTTGCCGGGCGGCCGGAGGCTGTCCGCCGCCCCGCCATGGCGGCTGCAAGGCAAGTGCTGTGTCTGTGGGCTTTGCTGGGCGTGCCGCGCGTTCGCTGCGAGCCCATCCGCTACTCCGTGGCCGAGGAGGGCGAGAGCGGCTCGGTGGTGGCCGACGTGGCGGAGGACGCGGGGCTGGCCCCGGCGCAGCTCTCGGCTCGCCGGGCGCGCATCGCCTCGCCGGCCGGCCGGCAGCACTTTCGCTTGGAGCGCGGCAGCGGCCGCCTCGTTGTCGCCGAGCGGCTCGATCGGGAGGAGATGTGCGGACGCTCCCGCACCTGCACGCTCGCCTTCGAGCTGCTGCTCGCCGACCCGCTGCAGTTCTTTCCGATCGAGGTGTCCGTGGAGGACATCAATGACCACTCGCCGGTCTTCCCGGACGAACGAGTGACCTTTAAGATCCCTGAGAGGGGCGACCCGGGCTCACGTTTCCCTGTGGAGGCTGCTCAGGACCTGGACATTGGCAGCAATGACATCCAGGCGTACAGCATCATTCCTGAGAACGAATACTTCACTGTCTTCATACAGAGTGAGAATGAGAAATTTATAGAACTGGTTTTGGAGAAGCCTCTGGACAGAGAGGAGCAGCCAGAGATGGATTTCACTCTCGTTGCCACAGATGGGGGTTCTCCACCCCGAACTGGTTCAACCGAAATCCTCATCGTTGTTCTGGATATAAATGACAATGCTCCCATTTTCACACAGAAGCTCTACATTGCTCATGTTTTGGAAAATGCTCCAGAGGGCTCTGTGGTTCTCAGAGTGGTGGCCAACGATGCAGATGAGGGTGTTAATGGGGACATCTCGTATCAGTTCAGCCAATCAGTAGGACACAGGCATTCATTGTTCACGATCAACTCCAAAACAGGTGAAATTGGCATTGCAAAGCCTTTAGATTTTGAGACCGAAAAGAAACATAAACTTACCGTGCAGGCAGTTGATGGTGGGGGACTCTCATCCATGTGCAATGTGATAGTGGAGGTGCTGGATGTGAATGATAATGCACCAGAGATCGTGGTCAGTTCCTTCAGTAGCCCAATCCCGGAGAATGTAGAACCTGGAACGGTAATTGCTCTCTTTGCTGTCAGGGATCAGGATTCCGGCGTAAATGGGGAGATTACATGTGCCCTTGAAGAACAGCTCTCCTTCGCCCTCAGGCCAGCCTTCAAGAACTACTACGAGCTGGTGACCGTGAGCACTTTGGACCGGGAGGAGAGAGCACAGCACATGGTGGTCGTCACGGCAGCAGATGCAGGCTCTCCTCCTCTCACCAGCACCCACACCTTCAGCGTGGACATCTCCGATGTCAACGACAACGCACCCGTCTTCAACCAGACGTCGTACACCATGTACGTGCATGAGAACAATGCACCTGCACTGCTCGTCGGGGCCGTGAAGGCGACGGATGCGGACGCGGGGCCCAACGCCAAGGTGAGCTATTCCGTGGTGCCAGCCCGTGGCCCGGAAGAAGAGCCCTGCTCGTGTGTGTCCGTGAACTCGGAGAGCGGAGGCGTGTTTGTGCTGCGGCCGCTGGACTACGAGCAGCTGAGGCAGCTGGAGGTGGTGGTGAGCGCTGCAGACGCGGGGTCCCCTCCCCTCAGCAGCAGCGTCAGCGTCCGCCTGCTGGTGGTGGACGAGAACGACAACGCGCCGCTGGTGCTGCACCCCAGCGCGCAGGACAGCAGCCCTCCTTCCAGCGAGCTGGTGCCCGCCGGGGCCGAGGCGGGGGACCTGGTGAGCAAAGTGGTGGCCGTGGACGCCGACTCGGGTCAGAACTCGTGGCTTTCCTACCAGCTGCTGAGGGCCACGGAGCCGGGGCTGTTTGCTGTGGGTGCCCAAAGCGGGGAGGTGCGGCTGAGGAGGCCGCCGACCGAGAGGGACGCTGCGAAGCAGAAGCTCGTCGTGCTGGTGCGGGACAACGGGCGGCCGCCGCTGTCGGCCACGGCAGCGCTCAGCGTGCTCCTCGTCCCCGGCTCCTGGGACGCTCAGCTGCCGCAGCAGAGCCCTGCTGCAGGCGAGGACGACGGCTCCCTCACCACCTCTTTGATCATCGCCTTGGTCTTTGTGTCGCTCCTCTTCTTGCTGTCGGCGGCCGCCTTTGTCGCCTGCAAGGTGTGCAAGAGGAAGGAGCTGAGTAGCGGGCCCGTGCTTTACGGCGCCAGCAGCGTGCAGAGCTACGTGGCTGACGGGGCCGCTGCCGGGACCCTGCCCCACGCCTATTGCTACGAGGTCAGCCTCACCACGGGCTCGGGCAACAGCGAGTTCAAGTTCCTGAAGCCCGTCCTCCCCAGCCTGCCAGCGCAGCACTGCAGCACGGGGGTGGGTGGCGCCCATGCTGAGGAGTTCCCTCCCGTGCCTGTCACTATGGGGGATGCTGATTTCGAGAGCCCCGGGATGCAGTCTGTGGCACAATTGAATGGGTTTTAATTCGCACAGGGTCTCCAGTTCGGGTAGATTCGTGGCTTGTTTAATTGGCATTTGGGTTTGATGGTTAATTGCATGTCCCCTTGTTTAGATCTGCATTTGTCATTTGCATCCCATAGCACAAGGTTGCTGTGCGTTCCCTCTGCTCCCCTGAAAGTACAGCAGCAACGTGATTCAAGTTTCATGCATGTCAATTAATGGTATTTGTATGATCTGTTATGTCTGTTTCTGGAATGCTTGCGCAGTGGGTTTCTTTCCCTGGTGCCCAGCTCATTTCTTCCCCATTTGCTGGGTGATCGTTTGGGCCATGCTTATTCCTGAGGGGGATGCAGAACTGCACAGCTGCGGGGCTCAGTCTGGAGGGCAGTTTTCTGGGAGTTCCCTTAGGTAGCCCGGAGTCTGCACAGCCGGTGTCTTTGTGGCTTGAGAAAGGAAGGTCTCTGTGCAGTGGCATTCATCTCCAGAGGGATGTTGCATTTGCAATTGGCATTGTGCATTCCCAGACGGCTGAGTGAGAAGGACGGTTTCCCTCCATGTTCTCTGAAAGAAGCTGACAAACAGAAAGTTGCAACACGTTTCAGGAGTGCTGTGGTTTGCTGTGTGTGGAGCGCTACTTTCCGAAGTGCTACAGGCACTGCATTCTTCCATTGCTGACTTGAGCTTCTCTTTTTGTTTGCTCTGTGTTTTGCCTCCTGCTCATTATGTCTCTCCATACAGCTGTGCTCTGATCCACCCACTCTGATGTATTGTCTTGCAGCTGAGCTGGGAAATTGTGTCATTGCCGAGGATTAGGAATTGTGTTGGACTGCATATAGACACATTGCTTGGAAAGTAATGCCTCCTATTTATTTCCATGGAAAGTACAACTCTTAAATGGCACACAAGAACCCTGCCTGATGGAGTGGAATTATAGTTACAGAATTCGATTTTTCATCGTAATCCCCATTGTACCTCTGCATTTTACGGGCTGTGAACCAAAGCCTTCATGTTGCGCTCATATTAATCTTTGACAGAGGATGTGGCCCTCTGTAGCCACTGCTGAAATACATCTTTTTGTCCTCCATAAACATTCAGCAAGCGTTAGTGAATGTCAGTGGATGCAATTCTTTGTGCATGGAGGAGTGCAGCGATGCACTTCCATGTGAGATGCCTTTTGGTCAGACTGCCCCTCTATTGCCATCCACCGCATGGTATCAAAACACAGTGGGATATTGGTGGGAACGTTCAGCCTCTGCTTTGTACCACCAGCGTTGGCCTTGGACAGCATGGGCCACCACAATAAATAGGGAGGCATTACTTTCAGAGCAGCACTGATGGAATACACGGAATCGTAATTATGTACATAATAAAACATTTGAATTGTCAACATTTCTGGTAAATGTTTCTAAAAAGGGGGAACAAAAACATGAAACCAGTGGGATATTTGACCTTTTCTTTTTGGTGACAGCAGTGCATCAGGCCGGTTCGGCTGCAGTGTCTGGAATTCTTAGGGGAGTCTCAACATCTTCATTGGAGATTTTGGATGAAATGTTACTCCTGTTGAACTTCATCCCTGAAAACAGTTATCCACAAAGGTACATACTACCAAGAAGCCATGCTGTGAGTGAAGGCTGATGGTGAAGTGAGAGATGTTTCTCTCTGGTAAGATAGGGACTGTTGAAGTCTTCACCAGCCAGGGCTCTAGCTGCATGGCCCAAGCTGCAGAAAGCAAAGGTAAGAACTGGGAGAAGGAGGATCTGCCTGCTGTCATTGAAGATCACATTTGTGACCATCTAAAGAACCTGTAGGTGCACAAGTGCATGGAACCCAATGAGATCCACCCACGGCATATGAGGCAGACACAGTTGCCAAACTGCTATCCATCATATTTGAAAGGTCATGGTAGACTGGTAAAGATTCCACCAATTGGAAAAGGGGAGACATAATCTCCATTTCACTAAAGGGGGAAAAAGAAATATTACCGACCTAAAGGCCACTCAGTCTCACCTCTGTGCCTGGCAAGAACATGGGGCAGATCGTACTGATGGCCATACTGAGGCACGTCGAAAATAAGGAGGAGGTGATTGGTGGAAACCGACATGGCTTCACCAAGGGCAAGTCATGCCTGACAAACTTGGTGGCCTTGTGTGATGCCGTTGCCGCATCAGTGGATAAATGAAGAGCAACTTATGTAATCTACCTGGACTTGTGCAAAGGATTGGACACAGCCCTGCATGACATCTCATCACCAAATTGGAGAATAAATGCTTTTGTTGGACAAACAACTGGCTGGACAAGGAATTAGCTGGATGGTCACACTCAGAGATCTGTGGTCAATGGCTCCCTGTGCAGTGGAGACCGGTGATGGGTAGCATTGCTCAGGGACTGGTTCTGGGACCAGTGCTACTTAAGTGTTTGTGGGTGACCTGAATGGCTGGATTGAGTGCACGCTCAGCAGGTTTGCCGGCGATGCAAGCTGAGTGGAGCAGTTGACATGCTAGAGGAAAGGGATGCCATCCAGAGGGATGTGGACAGGCTTGAGAGGTAGTCCCGTGCCAACCTCATGAAGTTCAACCATGACATAGGTGAAGTTGTGCAGCTGGGTTGGGACAATCCCTAGATCAAATATAGGCAGGAGAGAGAACAGCTTGAGAGCAGCTTGAACCCTGAGAGAATGTTTTGGGGGTGTTGCCTTGATGAAAGACTCAACCTGAGCAACAATGTGCTCTTGCAGCCCAGAAGGCCGAATTTATCCTGGGTTGCCTTGTGAAAAGTGTGCCTAGATTGTTAAGAGTGGTGATTCTGCTCCTCTACTTGCACTCTTTAGACCCCACCTGGAGTTCTGTGCCCAGCTGTCGTGCCTGCTACACAAGAAGGACATGGAGCTGTTGGAGCAGGTCTGGAGGGGGGCCACAGAAATGATGAGAGGGTTGGAGCACCTCTTCTATGAGGACAGGCTGAGAGAGCTGGGGGACTTTGGCCTGGAAAACGGGAGGACCTTATAGTGGCTTTCCAGTACCTGAAGGGGCCTACAGGAAATTTGGAAAGAGAGTTTCAGGAGTGCTGTGGTTTGCTGTGTGTGGAGACCTTCGTTTCCAAGTGCTACAGGCACTGCATTCTTCCTATGCTGAGCTGTGCTTCTTACGGTGTTTGCTGTGCGTTTTCCCTCCTGCTCATTATGTCTCTCCATACAGCTGTGCTCTGATCCACCCACTCTGATGCATTCTCTTGCAGCTGAGCGGGGAAATTGGGTCTTGCTGAGTCCAGCAACCAGCACTGCAGCTGCTCGCATGGTGTTGTGACACACCATAACTCATGGGTGTCCAACCTTCTGGCTTGCCTGGGCTGCATTGTGTTAGTCGGAATTGTCTTGGTTTGCATGTAGGTACATTGCTTGGAAAGTAATGCCTCCTCTTTATTTTCATGGAAACTGGAACCGACACAAGGAACACAATAGCGCTGTTGGATAGAGCAGATTCCCAGTTAGAAAATGCTGTTTTTTCAACATAGTCACTATCATAGCTATGCGTATGCACTGGCAGTGATCCTGAGCCTGCACGTTGCTGTCATGATCATCTGCACCAGTGAAGCTGACCGTCTGTTGCTACTGCTGAAACACACCACTCACCACCTCAGGGTGCTCACCTCCACTGCCTGATCTCCATAATCATTCTGCAAGTGTTGACGAATGTCCGTGATTGAACTTTTTCTGCATGGAGTTTTTCATTGACAATCAGAGCTTGTTAAAATCTTCCATGTCAGATCTTATTTTGTCAATCTGCCCCTCTGCTGCCATCTGCCAAATGGTAACAAAAGGTAATGGGATATTGGTGGGATGGTTCAACCTCTTCTGTCATTCCACCAAAGTACACCTTGCATATCTTGGGACACCGCAATAAAATGGGAGGCATTACTTTCAGAGCTGCCCTCATTGAGTATACAGCATCATTCTTATGAAAGTACTAAAAACATTTGCGTTTTAAAAATATTTCTTAAAACTTATATAAAAGCAGAACAGAAACATGAAAGGAGTGTGACATTTTCCTGGTGAGAACAATGCATCAGGCTGGTTTGGTGGTACCAGATGCAATTCTTACTGACGACTCAGTGTCCTCTTCAGAGTTTTCTGATGAAAATTTTCTCCACCTGTACTTTATCCTTGATAACAGATATTCACAAATGTACATACAACAAAGAAACAAAGACATGAGTAAAGGTTGATGGTGAAGTGAGAGATATTTCTCTCTGGTAAGATAGGGACTGTTGAAGTCTTCACCAGCCAGGGCTCTAGCTGCATGGCCCAAGCTGCAGAAAGCAAAGGTAAGAACTGGGTGAAGGAGGATCTGCCTGCTGTCAGTGAAGATCACATTTGTGACCATCTAAAGAACCTGCAGGTGCACAAGTGCGTGGGACCCGATGAGCTCCGTCCCCGAGTTCTGCAGCACATGAAGTTGACAGGCTACTATCCATCATATTTGAAAGGTCATGGCAGCCTGGTGAAGTTCCCACAGAGTGGAAAAGGGGAAACATAACCCCATTTTCAAGAAAGGAAAAAAAGATCCAGAAAACTGACAGCCACTCAGTCTTACCAGTGTACCTGACAGGACCATGAAGCCTGAAGGCCTCCTGAAGGCTTCCTGAAGGCCCTACTGAAGTGCATGGAAAATAAGGAGGAGGTGACTGGTGGTAACCTCCATGGCTTCACCAAGGGCAAGTCATGCCTGGCAAGCTTGGTGGCTTAGTTACAGCATCAGTGGATAAAGGAAGAGCAGGTGGTTTAATCTACTTGGACTTATGCAAAGGATTGGGCACAGTCCCGCATGACATCTGGTTGCTACATAGGAGAAAATTTGTTTTTGATGGAGAAACTACTTGCTGGATAACAAATTAGATGGATGGTAACAGTGAACGATCTTTGGTCAATGACTCCATGTCCAGTGGAGACCAGTGATGTGTGGCATTCCTCAGGGACTGATTCTGGGACCGGTGCTATTTAAGTGTTTGTGGGTGACATGGATGGTTGGATTGAGTGCACCCTCAGCAAGTTTGCAGTTGATGCAAGCTGAGTGGTGCTGTTGACATGCTAGAGGTAAGAGATGCCATCCAGAGGGATGTGGACAGGCTTGAGAGGTGGGCTCATGCCAACCTCATGAAGTTCAACCAAGACACATGCAGCATTGTGCACCTGGGTCAGGGCAATCCCTAGCTCAAATGCAGGCTGGTCAGAGAATGTCTTGAGAGCAGCCCTGAGGAGAAGGACTTCAAGGTGTTGGTTGATGAAAGACTCTACATGGGCAGCAGTGTGCTTTTGTGGTCCAGAAGGCAGAAGTTATCTAGGGTTGCCTCAAGAGAAGCACGACAAACCGTTCAATGGAAGTGATTCTTCCCCTCTACTCTGTCCTCATGAGACCCCACCTGGAGTACTGCATGCAGTTTTGAGGCCTACCATGTAAGAAGGACATGGATCTGTTGGAGTAGGTTCAGAGGAGCACCACAAGGATGATGAGAGGGCTGGAGCATCTCCCCTGTGTGAACAGGCTGAGAGTGCTGGGGCTCTACAGCCTGGAGAAGAAAACCTGGGGGTATCTGGGGGTACCTTATAGTGGACTTCCAGTACATGAAGAGGCACACGGGAAAGTTGGGGAGGGATTTTTAAAAGGATATGTACTGACAGGATGAGGGAAAATGGCTTTGAAGTCATAGAGAGTAGGTTTAGACTAGGTATGAAGAAGAAAATCTTTACTGTAGGGGTGGTGAGAAACTGGAAGAAGTTACCAGGAGGTGTGGATGCCCCCACCTTGAAAGCGTCCTAGGCCAGACTGGATGGGGCTGTGAGCAATCTGGTCTGGTGGGTTGTGGCCCTACTTCAGCAGAAGAGTTGGATTCAGAGGATCTTGAAGGTCCCTTCCAAGCCAGGCCATTCTAGGATTCTAGGAAAGTTGGGTAAAGGCATGTGGTAAGATCTTTGAGTTGGATATATGGTTGCAACTCCAGATGTTCCCTTTGAAAGTTATTTGCTAATGTATGTATATGAACAGAAAATGAAGATGTAGGCATAAATTCATGATTTTTATTTCAATCTTGAATCCTATTTCCACATTCCATTATCATAAGTGAAAGCATAATTGCGTACTCTTTGTTGCTCAGAGCTGTGTGTTACGCAAGACCAGTAAAATGCATGCAGTTTCTTCCTCTCTTTTTCCATATTCCTGTTTGCTCTGTTTTCCTACTGACACATCTATTCATTTACATGTACTGCCACCCCACAGGGGATAAGGGAAGGTTGGAAAGGAGATGATTTGGCAGACACTATTCAGAGTACTCAAATATTGTGTTATGTTGCAAATATAAACTGAATTATTGTGATCCAGGATGACACTGTCCGTTGAACTGATATGAAAGTAAACTCACAGTGCCACCCCTGTAATAAAATGTCTGGTGCTGTTCTGACAAACTGTGTAGAGATGGATTTATTTTCGGGAATGATCTGCAAAAGATGCAGAGTTATCCAGTGACATGGAGGACATTTTTGCTAATTCTGTGTCTTCAACAGAAGAAACATTGAGAGCATTTTCTCATGCCCCTGTCCGTGCCTTTGTGCTTCACAGAGCGGTTGTGGTTGAGTTTGGGACTCATTGTAGAGGGTGCGCGGATTTGGGTGGGTCGGTCAGGCGGCTCTCGGGGCGTGCGAGGAGGCGGGGAGGCGCCGGGTGCTGCAGCTTGGGTGCGGTGCCCGAAGCGCCGCCTCGGCAGGAGCGTGGGTGCTCACAGAGGGCGCTGCCCGTGGCGGCGGCGGCGGGTATGCACGGGGGACAGCGGGGCGTGTCAAGGCTTTGGTTCACAGCCCGTAAAATGCAGAGGTACAATGGGGATTACGATGAAAAATCGAATTCCGTAACTATAATTCCACTCCATCAGGCAGGATTATTGTGTGCCATTTAAGAGTTGTACTTTCCATGGAAATAAATAGGAGGCATTACTTTCAGAGCTATGTGTCTATATGCAGTCCAACACAATTCCTAATCCTCGGCAATGGCACAATTTCCCAGCTCAGCTGCAAGACAATACATCAGAGTGGGTGGATCAGAGCACAGCTGTATGGAGAGACATAATGAGCAGGAGGCAAAACACAGAGCAAACAAAAAGAGAAGCTCAAGTCAGCAATGGAAGAATGCAGTGCCTGTTCTGTTTTTCAACATAGTCACCATCATAGCTTTGTGTATTCACTGGCAGTGGTCCTGAGCCTGCACGTTGCTGTCATGATCATCTGCACCAGTGAAGCTGGCCGTCTGTTGCTACTGCTCTAACACACCGCTCACCACCTCAGGGTGCTCACCTCCACTGCCTGATCTCCATAATCATTCAGCAAGTGTTGATGAATGTCCATGCCTGAAATTTTTTCTGCATGAAGTTTTTAATTGACAATCAGAGCTTGTTAAAATCCTGCATGTCAGATCCCATTTTGTCAGTCTGACCCTCTGCTGCCATCTGCCAAATGGTGACAGAAGGTAATGGTGGGAAAGTTCAACCTCTTCTGTCATTCCACCACCATCCACCATGGATATCATTGGGCGCAACCATAATTAAATTGGAGGCATTACCTTCCAAGCAGCCATCACTGAATATAGAATATCACAGTATCGCAGAGTGGCCTGGGTTGGAAAGGACCTCAAAGATCATGAGTCTCCAACCCTGCCACCACAGGCAGGGCCACCCACCTCGACATTTCATACCAGACCAGGCTGCCCTGCACCCATCCAACCTGGCTTTGAACACCTCCAGGGATGGGGCATTCACAACGTCTCTGAGCAGCCTGTTCCAGTACCTGACCACTGTCATTATAAAGAACTTCCCCACAACATCCAACCTAAATGTTCTCACCTTCAGCCTAGGACCATTTCACCTTGTCCTGCTGTTATCTACCCTTTCAAAGAGTTGACTCCCCTCCCATTTATATGCTCCCTTTACGTACCAAAAGGTCACAATGAGGTCACCCTGCAGCCTTCTTTTCTCCAGGCTAAACAAGCCCAGCTCCCTCAGTCTGTCTCTGGAGGGATGGTGCTCCAGCCCTCTCATCATCTTTGCGTCCCTCCTCTGGACCCTCCCCAACAGCTCTCTGTCTTTCTTGTACTGGGGACTCCAGACCTGGACACAGTACTCCAGGTGGGGCCTCACGAGGGCAGAGTAGAGAGGGACAATCACCTCCCTATTCCTGCTGGCCATCACTCTTCCGCTAGAGCCCAGGATACCAATTGCTTTCTGAGCTGCGAGAGCACACTGCTGGCTCAAGATAAGTTTTTCACCCCCCAGGTCTCTCAGGTTCTTTTCTGCAGGGCTCCTCTTACGGACTGCTCCTTCCAGTCTTGATATATGCCTGGGATTCCTCCGGCCTAAGTGCAAAACCTTGCACTTTGCTGTGTTCAACCTCGTTAGATTCACCCGGGCCCACCCTTAAAGTCTGTTGAGGTCCCTCTGAATGGGATCCTTTCCTTCCACTGTGTCAACCGTACCACTCAGCTTGGTGTCATCAGAAAACTTGCTGAGGGTGCACTCAATTCCATCATCGATGTCATTGATAAAGATGTTAAAGAGCAGCGGTCCCAAGACAGACCCCTGGGGTGCACGTCTTCATTAAGTAAGTACTAAAGCATTTATTTTCGTAATACTGTGTTTAAAACTATTTGCAAAGAGGAACAAAATCAAGAAACAAAAGTGATGTTTTCCTGGTGAAACCAATGCATCAGGCTGGTACGGTGGTAGTGGATGCAGTTCTTACTGAGATCTCATTGTCTTCAACAGAAATTTTGGATTAAATATTACCCTTCTGGAACTTCATCTTTCAAAACATTTATCCACAAATGTACGTACTATCAAAAAGCCATGACCTGGGTAAAGGGTGATGGTGAAGTGAGCGAGATTTCTCTCTGGTAAGATAGGGACTGTGAAAGTTTTCACCATCCAGGGCTCTAGCTGCATGGCCCAAGCTGCAGAAAGCAAAGGTGAGAACTGGGTGAAGGAAGATCTGCCCACTGTCAGTGAAGATCAGATTTGTGACCATCTAAAGAACCTGCAGGTGCACAAGTGCATGGGACCCAATGAGATTCATCCACGTGTTCTGAGGCAGATGAAGTTGCAAAAGTGCTGTCCAACATATTTGAAAGGTCATGGCAGCCTGGTGAAGTTCCCACTGATTGGAAAAGGGGGAAAATAACCCCCATTTTCAAGAAGGGAAAGAAAAAAAAGATTCAGCGAACTGAAGGCCACTCACTCTCACCTTTGTGCCTGGCAAGATCATGGCGCGGAACATCGTGAAGGCCGTACTGAGGCACCTGGAAAATAAGGAGGAGGTGATTGGTGGTAACTGACATGGCTTCACCAAGGGCAAGTCCTGCGTGGCAAACTTGGTGGTTTTTTTGATGAAGTTACAGCATCAGTGGATGAATGAAGAGCAACTGAAATCTTCTACCTGGACTTGTGAAAGGTTTGATATGGTTCCTCATGACATCTGGTCACCAAATTGGAGAAAAATTGCTGTGATGGACAGACCACCCTGTGCTTATGGAATTGGCTGGATGGTCACGCTCAGAGTGTTGTAGTCAATGCCCTGGTGTCTGGGTGGAGACCGTGGATGTGTGTCTTTCCTCAGGGAGCAGTGTTGGGAGTGGTGTTATTTAACATCTTTGTAGGTGTCATGGAGCATGGAATTGAGTGCACCCTCAGCAAGTTTGCAGATGACACCGAGCTGAGTGGAGCAATTGACATGCTAGAGGGAAGGGATGCCATCCAGAGGAACCTGGTCAGGCTTAAGAAGTGGTCCCACGCCAACCTCATGAAGTTCAACCAAGGCAAGTGTGAGGTCCTGCGTTGGGTTCCAGGCAATCTTTAGAACACATCCAGGATGGGCAGAGAGTGGCTTGAAAGCAACCCTGTGGAGAAAGATTTGGGGGTGTCAGTTGGTGAAAGACTCTACATGGGCAGCAGTGTGCCAGAAGGTCAAAGTTATCCTGGGTTTCATCAAGAGAAGCATGACCAGCATGCTGAGAGAGGTGATTCTGCCCTTCTATTCTGTCCTTGTGAGACCCCACCTGGAGCACTGTGTCCAGTTCTGGTGCCTGCAACACAAAAAGGACGTGGAGCTGTTGGAGCAGGTGCAGAGGAGGCCATGAAGATGCTCAGAGGGCTGGAGCACGTCTGCCAAGAAGACAGGCTGACAGAGCTGGGGCTTTTCAGCCTAGAGAAGAGAAACCCTGCAGAGGGACCTTATAGCAGCCTTCCAGTACCACAGAGGAGGCCCACAGGAAAGCTGGGGAGAGACTTTCATATGGGCATGTAATGATTTTATGGTGGGAAGTGTCTTTGGAATGGAAGAGGATAGATTTCGGCTAGGTATTAGGAAGAAATTCTTTCCTGTGAGGGTGGTGAGACACGGAACAGGCTGCCCAGAGAGGTTGTGGGTGTTCCCACCCTGGAAGCATTCAAGGCCAGGCTGGATGGGGCTGTGTGCAACCCGGTCTGGTGGGAGGTACCCCTGCCTTTAGAAGGAGGGTTGAAACTAGATGATCTTAAAGGTCTCTTCCAACTGAAGCCATGTGAGTATTCTCTGGAAGTCTGGTAAAGAGACGTGGTCAGATTTTTGAGTTGGATATCTGGTTGCAACTCCAGATGTTCACTTTGAGAATTTGCTGCTCCTCAATTTATAGCAACTGAAAATGGAACACGAGGCGCAAATTCAATACTTTTTATTGCAATCTCCAGGTCTATTTTCAAACTCCTTTCTCAAAATGAAAGCACAGATGCGTAATCATCAATGTCCAAAGGCTTGTGTTTGTCAAAGACATGAAAATGCATGCAGTCATTTTCTCTCAATTTCCATATTCCTGTTTGTTCTGTGTATTCCTACTGACACATCTATTCATTTACACGTAGTGCCACCCCACAGGGGATAAGGGAAGGTTGGAAAGAAGATGATTTGGCATGTAATATTCAGAATACTCAAATATTGTGTTATGTTGCAATTATAAACTGTATAGCTGTGATCCAGGATGACATTGTCAGTTGAACTGGTATGAAAAGCAACCTGGAGTGCCATTCCTGTAATAAAATGGATGGCACAGTTCTGACAAACTTTGCAGAGACGGATTTATTTTTGGGAATGATTTGCAAAAGATGCAGAGTTATCCAGTGACACGGAGGCCATTTCTGCTAACTCTGTGTCTTCAACAGAAGAAATATTGAGAGCATTTTCTCATGCCCCTGTCCGTGCCTTTGTGCTCCGTATAGTGGTTGTGGTTGAGTTTGGGGCTCATTGTAGAGGGTGCGCAGATTTGGGTGGGTCGGTCAGGCGGCTCTCGGGGCGTGCGAGGAGGCGGGGAGGCGCCGGGTGCTGCAGCTTGGGTGCGTTGCCCGAAGCGCCGCCTCGGCAGGAGCGTGGGCGTTCGCAGTGGGCACTGCCCGTGGCGGCGGCGGCGTGTCTGAGCGGGCGGCTGCCGGGCGTTCGCGCGTGTGTCCCGGTGCGTGTGGCGGCGAGAGGCCGCGGGCAGGAGCGCGTGCCGTCCCCGGAGCAGTCCCGCCGCGGGCCGCAGGGTGGTGCTCCTGGCCAAGGCGGCGCCGAGCGGCTGCGGGCGGGGAGAGGCCGAGCCCAGCGCAGCGCAGCGCAGCGCAGGCGGGAGGAGGCGGCGGAGAGCGGCGGCAGAGAGCGGCGGCGGAGAGCTGTTGTCCGTGCTCTGAGCTCGGTGTGAGCCGCCGGCGGGCCGGGGCGGCCGCGCTCCGGGCTCCGTCCGCACCCGGCGAGAGGCAGCGAGGGAGGCAGCGAGGGAGGCCGCTTGCCGGGCGGCCGGAGGCTGTCCGCCGCCCCGCCATGGCGGCTGCAAGGCAAGTGCTGTGTCTGTGGGCTTTGCTGGGCGTGCCGCGCGTTCGCTGCGAGCCCATCCGCTACTCCGTGGCCGAGGAGGGCGAGAGCGGCTCGGTGGTGGCCGACGTGGCGGAGGACGCGGGGCTGGCCCCGGCGCAGCTCTCGGCTCGCCGGGCGCGCATCGCCTCGCCGGCCGGCCGGCAGCACTTTCGCTTGGAGCGCGGCAGCGGCCGCCTCGTTGTCGCCGAGCGGCTCGATCGGGAGGAGATGTGCGGACGCTCCCGCACCTGCACGCTCGCCTTCGAGCTGCTGCTCGCCGACCCGCTGCAGTTCTTCCCGATCGAGGTGTCCGTGGAGGACATCAATGACCACTCGCCGGTCTTCCCGGACGAACGAGTGACCTTTAAGATCCCTGAGAGGGGCGACCCGGGCACACGTTTCCCTGTGGGGGCGGCTCAGGACCTGGACATTGGCACCAATGACATCCAGGCGTACAGCATCATTCCTGAGAACGAGTTCTTCACTGTCTTCATTCAGAGTGAGAATGGGAAGTTTATAGAACTTGTTTTGGAGAAGCCTCTGGACAGAGAGGAGCAGCCTGAGTTGGATTTCACTCTCGTTGCCACCGATGGGGGCTCTCCGCCCAGGAGCGGGACCACCCAAATCCACATCGTTGTTCTTGATGCAAATGACAATGCTCCCGTCTTCACACAGAAGGTCTACATTGGTCATGTTTTGGAAAATGCTCCAGAGGGCTCTGTAGTTCTCAGAGTGGTGGCCATTGATGCAGATGAGGGTGTTAATGGGGACATCTCGTATCAGTTCAGCCAATCAGTAGGACACAGGCATTCATTGTTCACGATCAACTCCAAAACAGGTGAAATTGGCATTGCAAAGCCTTTAGATTTTGAGACTGAAAAGAAACATGAACTTACCGTGCAGGCAATTGATGGTGGGGGACTCTCATCCATGTGCAATGTGATAGTGGAGGTGCTGGATGTGAATGACAATGCGCCGGAAATCGTGGTCAGTTCCTTCAGTAGCCCAATCCCGGAGAATGTAGAACCTGGAACAGTGGTCGCACTCTTTGCTGTCAGGGATCAGGATTCCGGCGTAAATGGGGAGATTACATGTGCCCTTGAGGAACAGCTCTCCTTCGCCCTCAGGCCAGCCTTCAAGAACTACTACGAGCTGGTGACCGTGAGCACTTTGGACCGGGAGGAGAGAGCACAGCACATGGTGGTCGTCACGGCAGCAGATGCAGGCTCTCCTCCTCTCACCAGCACCCACACCTTCAGCGTGGACATCTCCGATGTCAACGACAACGCACCCGCCTTCAACCAGACGTCGTACACCATGTACGTGCATGAGAACAATGCACCTGCACTGCTCGTCGGGGCCGTGAAGGCGACGGATGCGGACGCGGGGCCCAACGCCAAGGTGAGCTATTCCGTGGTGCCAGCCCGTGGCCCGGAAGAAGAGCCCTGCTCGTGTGTGTCCGTGAACTCGGAGAGCGGAGGCGTGTTTGTGCTGCGGCCGCTGGACTACGAGCAGCTGAGGCAGCTGGAGGTGGTGGTGAGCGCTGCAGACGCGGGGTCCCCTCCCCTCAGCAGCAGCGTCAGCGTCCGCCTGCTGGTGGTGGACGAGAACGACAACGCGCCGCTGGTGCTGCACCCCAGCGCGCAGGACAGCAGCCCTCCTTCCAGCGAGCTGGTGCCCGCCGGGGCCGAGGCGGGGGACCTGGTGAGCAAAGTGGTGGCCGTGGACGCCGACTCGGGTCAGAACTCGTGGCTTTCCTACCAGCTGCTGAGGGCCACGGAGCCGGGGCTGTTTGCTGTGGGTGCCCAAAGCGGGGAGGTGCGGCTGAGGAGGCCGCCGACCGAGAGGGACGCTGCGAAGCAGAAGCTCGTCGTGCTGGTGCGGGACAACGGGCGGCCGCCGCTGTCGGCCACGGCAGCGCTCAGCGTGCTCCTCGTCCCCGGCTCCTGGGACGCTCAGCTGCCGCAGCAGAGCCCTGCTGCAGGCGAGGACGACGGCTCCCTCACCACCTCTTTGATCATCGCCTTGGTCTTTGTGTCGCTCCTCTTCTTGCTGTCGGCGGCCGCCTTTGTCGCCTGCAAGGTGTGCAAGAGGAAGGAGCTGAGTAGCGGGCCCGTGCTTTACGGCGCCAGCAGCGTGCAGAGCTACGTGGCTGACGGGGCCGCTGCCGGGACCCTGCCCCACGCCTATTGCTACGAGGTCAGCCTCACCACGGGCTCGGGCAACAGCGAGTTCAAGTTCCTGAAGCCCGTCCTCCCCAGCCTGCCAGCGCAGCACTGCAGCACGGGGGTGGGTGGCGCCCATGCTGAGGAGTTCCCTCCCGTGCCTGTCACTATGGGGGATGCTGATTTCGAGAGCCCCGGGATGCAGTCTGTGGCACAATTGAATGGGTTTTAATTCGCACAGGGTCTCCAGTTCGGGTAGATTCGTGGCTTGTTTAATTGGCATTTGGGTTTGATGGTTAATTGCATGTCCCCTTGTTTAGATCTGCATTTGTCATTTGCATCCCATAGCACAAGGTTGCTGTGCGTTCCCTCTGCTCCCCTGAAAGTACAGCAGCAACGTGATTCAAGTTTCATGCATGTCAATTAATGGTATTTGTATGATCTGTTATGTCTGTTTCTGGAATGCTTGCGCAGTGGGTTTCTTTCCCTGGTGCCCAGCTCATTTCTTCCCCATTTGCTGGGTGATCGTTTGGGCCATGCTTATTCCTGAGGGGGATGCAGAACTGCACAGCTGCGGGGCTCAGTCTGGAGGGCAGTTTTCTGGGAGTTCCCTTAGGTAGCCCGGAGTCTGCACAGCCGGTGTCTTTGTGGCTTGAGAAAGGAAGGTCTCTGTGCAGTGGCATTCATCTCCAGAGGGATGTTGCATTTGCAATTGGCATTGTGCATTCCCAGACGGCTGAGTGAGAAGGACGGTTTCCCTCCATGTTCTCTGAAAGAAGCTGACAAACAGAAAGTTGCAACACGTTTCAGGAGTGCTGTGGTTTGCTGTGTGTGGAGCGCTACTTTCCGAAGTGCTACAGGCACTGCATTCTTCCATTGCTGACTTGAGCTTCTCTTTTTGTTTGCTCTGTGTTTTGCCTCCTGCTCATTATGTCTCTCCATACAGCTGTGCTCTGATCCACCCACTCTGATGTATTGTCTTGCAGCTGAGCTGGGAAATTGTGTCATTGCCGAGGATTAGGAATTGTGTTGGACTGCATATAGACACATTGCTTGGAAAGTAATGCCTCCTATTTATTTCCATGGAAAGTACAACTCTTAAATGGCACACAAGAACCCTGCCTGATGGAGTGGAATTATAGTTACAGAATTCGATTTTTCATCGTAATCCCCATTGTACCTCTGCATTTTACGGGCTGTGAACCAAAGCCTTCATGTTGCGCTCATATTAATCTTTGACAGAGGATGTGGCCCTCTGTAGCCACTGCTGAAATACATCATGCAACACCTCACGGTGCTCACATCCACTCTTTGTCCTCCATAAACATTCAGCAAGCGTTAGTGAATGTCAGTGGGTGCAATTCTTTGTGCATGGAGGAGTGCAGCGATGCACTTCTTTGTGAGATGCCATTTGGTCAGACTGCCCCTCTATTGCCATCCACCGCATGGTATCAAAACACAGTGGGATATTGGTGGGAACGTTCAGCCTCTGCTTTGTACCACCAGCATTTGCCTTGGACAGCATGGGCCACCACAATAAACAGGGAGGCATTACTTTCAGAGCAGCACTGATGGAATACACGGAATCGTAATTATGTACATAATAAAACATTTGAATTGTCAATATTTCTGGTAAATCTTTTTATAAAGGGGGAACAAAAACATGAAACCAGTGGGATATTTGACCTTTTCTTTTTGGTGACAGCAGTGCATCAGGCCGGTTTGGCTGCAGTGTCTGGAATTCTTAGGGGAGTCTCAACATCTTCATTGGAGATTTTGGATGAAATGTTACTCCTTTTGAACTTCATCCCTGAAAACAGTTATCCCCAAAGGTACATACTACCAAAAAGCCATGCCGTGAGTGAAGGCTGATGGTGAAGTGAGAGATGTTTCTCTCTGGTAAGATAGGGACTGTTGAAGTCTTCACCAGCCAGGGCTCTAGCTGCATGGCCCAAGCTGCAGAAAGCAAAGGTAAGAACTGGGAGAAGGAGGATCTGGCTGCTGTCAGTGAAGATCACATTTGTGACCATCTAAAGAACCTGCAGGTGCACAAGTGCGTGGGACCCAATGAGATCCACCCACGGCATATGAGGCAGATACAATTGCCAAACTGCTATCCATCATATTTGAAAGGTCATGGTAGACTGGTAAAGATTCCACCAATTGGAAAAGGGGAGACATAATCTCCATTTCACTAAAGGGGGAAAAAGAAATATTACCGACCTAAAGGCCACTCAGTCTCACCTCTGTGCCTGGCAAGAACATGGGGCAGATCATACTGATGGCCATACTGAGGCACATGGAAAATAAGGAGGAGGTGATTGGTGGAAACCGACATGGCTTCACCAAGGTCAAGTCATGCCTGACAAACTTGGTGGCCTTGTGTGATGCAGTTGCTGCATCAGTGGATAAATGAAGAGCAACTTATGTAATCTACCTGGACTTGTGCAAAGGATTGGACACAGCCCTGCATGACATCTCATCACCAAATTGGAGAATAAATGCTTTTGTTGGACAAACAACTGACTGGATAAGGAATTAGCTGGATGGTCACACTCAGAGATCTGTGGTCAGTAGCTCAATGTGCAGTGGAGACCGGTGATGGGTAGCATTGCTCAGGGACTGGTTCTGGGACCAGTGCTACTTAAGTGTTTGTGGGTGACCTGAATGGCTGGATTGAGTACACGCTCAGCAGGTTTGCCGGCGATGCAAGCTGAGTGGAGCAGTTGACATGCTAGAGGAAAGGGATGCCATCCAGAGGGATGTGGACAGGCTTGAGAGGTAGTCCCGTGCCAACCTCATGAAGTTCAACCATGACATGGGTGAAGTTGTGCAGCTGGGTCGGGACAATCCCTAGATCAAATATAGGCAGGAGAGAGAACAGCTTGAGAGCAGATTGAACCCTGAGAGAATGTTTTGGGGGTGTTGCCTTGATGAAAGACTCAACCTGAGCAACAATGTGCTCTTGCAGCCCAGAAGGCTGAATTTATCCTGGGTTGCCTTGTGAAAAGTGTGCCGAGATTGTTGAGAGTGGTGATTCTGCTCCTCTACTTGCACTCTTTAGACCCCACCTGGAGTTCTGTGCCCAGCTGTCGTGCCTGCTACACAAGAAGTACATGGAGCTGTTGGAGCAGGTCTGGAGGGGGGCCACAGAAATGATGAGAGGGTTGGAGCACCTCTTCTATGAGGACAGGCTGAGAGAGCTGGGGGACTTTGGCCTGGAAAACGGGAGGACCTTATAGTGGCTTTCCAGTACCTGAAGGGGCCTACAGGAAATTTGGAAAGAGAGTTTCAGGAGTGCTGTGGTTTGCTGTGTGTGGAGCCCTGCGTTCCCAAGTGCTACAGGGACTGCATTCTTCCTTTGCTGAGCTGTGCTTCTTCCCGTGTTTGCTGTGCGTTTTCCCTCCTGCTCATTATGTCTCTCCATACAGCTGTGCTCTGATCCACCCACTCTGATGCATTCTCTTGCAGCTGAGCTGGGAAATTGGGTCTTGCTGAGTCCAGCAACCAGCACTACAGCTGCTCGCATGGTGTTGTGACACACCATAACTCATGGGTGTCCAACTTTGTGGCTTGCCTGGCCTGCATTGTGTGAGTTGGAATTGTCTTGGTTTGCATGTAGGTACATTGCTTGGAAAGTAATGCCTCCTCTTTATTTCCATGGAAACTGGAACCGACACAAGGTACACAATAGTACTGTTGGACAGAGCAGATTCCCAGTTACAAAATGCTGTTTTTTCAACATAGTCACTATCATAGCTATGCATATTCACTGGCAGTGATCCTGAGCCTGGACGTTGCTGTCATGATCATCTGCACCAGTGAAGCTGACCGTCTGTTGCTACTGCTGAAACACACCGCTCACCACCTCAGGGTGCTCACCTCCACTGCCTGATCTCCATAATCATTCTGCAAGTGTTGACGAATGTCCGTGATTGAACTTTCTCTGCATGGAGTTTTTCATTGACAGTCAGAGCTTGTTAAAGTCTTCCATGTCAGATCTTATTTTGTCAATCTGCCCCTCTGCAGCGATCTTATGAATGGTAAGAAAAGGTAATGGGATATCGGTGGGATGGTTCAACCTCTTCTGTCATTCCACCAAAGTACACCTTGCATATCGTGGGACACCGCAATAAAATGGGAGGCATTACTTTCCAAGCTGCCCTCATTGAGTATACAGCATCATTATTATGAAAGTACAAAAACATTTGCGTTTTAAAAATATTTCTTAAAACTTTTATAAAAGCGGAACAGAAACATGAAATGAGTGTGTCATTCTCCTGGTGAGAACAATGCATCAGGCTGGTTTGGTGGTACCAGATGCAATTCTTACTGACGACTCAGTGTCCTCTTCAGAGTTTTCTGATGAAAAGTTTCTCCACCTGTACTTCATCCTTGATAACAGATATTCACAAATGTACATACAGCAAAGAAACAAAGACATGAGTAAAGGTTGATGGTGAAGTGAGAGATATTTCTCTCTGGTAAGATAGGGACTGTGAAAGTTTTTGCCAGCCAGGACTCTAGCTGCATGGCCCAAGCTGCAGAAAGCAAAGGTAAGAACTGGGAGAAGGAGGATCTGCCTGCTGTCAGTGAAGATCACATTTGTGACCATCTAAAGAACCTGCAGATGCACAAGTGCATGGGACCCGATGAGCTCCGTCCACGAGTTCTGCAGCAGATGAAGTTGACAGGCTACTATCCATCATATTTGAAAGGTCATGGCAGCCTGGTGAAGTTCCCACAGAGTGAAAAAGGGGAAACATAACCCCATTTTCAAGAAAGGAAAAAAAGATCCAGAAAACTGACAGCCACTCAGTCTTACCAGTGTACCTGACAGGACCATGAAGCCTGAAGGCCTCCTGAAGGCTTCCTGAAGGCCCTACTGAAGTGCATGGAAAATAAGGAGGAGGTGACTGGTGGTAACCGCCATGGCTTTACCAAGGGCAAGTCATGCCTGGCAAGCTCGGTGGCCTAGTTACAGCATCAGTGGATAAAGGAAGAGCAGGTGGTTTAATCTACTTGGACTTATGCAAAGGTTTGGGCACAGTCCCGCATGACATCTGGTTGCTACATAGGAGAAAAATTGTTTTTGATGGAGAAACTACTTGCTGGATAACGAATTAGATGGATGGTAACAGTCAACGATCTGTGGTCAACGACTCCATGTCCAGTGGAGACCAGTGATGTGTGGCATTCCTCAGGGACTTTTTTCTGGGACTGGTGCTATTTAAGTGTCTGTGGGTGACATGGATGGTTGGACTGAGTGCACCCTCAGCAAGTTTGCAGTTGATGCAAGCTGAGTGGTGCCGTTGACATGCTAGAGGTACGAGATGCCATCCAGAGGGACACGCTCAGTCTTGAGAGGTGGGCTCATGCCAACCTCATGAAGTTCAACCAAGACACGTGCAGCATTGTGCACCTGGGTCAGGGCAATCCCTAGCTCAAATGCAGGCTGGTCAGAGAATGGCTTGAGAGCAGCCCTGAGGAGAAGGACTTCAAGGTGTTGGTTGATGAAAGACTCTACATGGGCAGCAGTGTGCTTTTGTGGTCCAGAAGGCAGAAGTTATCTAGGGTTGCCTCAAGAGAAGCACGACAAACCGTTCAATGGAGGTGATTCTTCCCCTCTACTCTGTCCTCATGAGACCCCACCTGGAGTACTGCATGCAGTTTTGAGGCCTACCATGTAAGAAGGACATGGATCTGTTGGAGTAGGTTCAGAGGAGCACCACAAGGATGATGAGAGGGCTGGAGCATCTCCCCTGTGTGGACAGGCTGAGAGTGCTGGGGCTCTACAGCCTGGAGAAGAAAAGACTCTGGGGGTACCTTATAGTGGACTTCCAGTACATGAAGAGGCACACAGGAAAGTTGGGGAGGGATTTTTAAAAGGACATGTACGGACAGGATGAGGGAAAATGGCTTTGAAGTCATAGAGAGTAGGTTTAGACTAGGTATGAAGAAGAAAATCTTTACTGTAGGGGTGGTGAGAAACTGGAAGAAGTTACCAGGAGGTGTGGATGCCCCCACCCTGAAAGCATCCAAGGCCAGACTGGATGGGGCTGTGAGCAATCTGGTCTGGTGGGTTGTGGCCCTACTTCAGCAGAAGAGTTGGATTCAGAGGATCTTGAAGGTCCCTTCCAAGCCAGACCATTCTAGGATTCTAGGAAAGTTGGGTAAAGGCATGTGGTAAGATTTTTGAGTTGGATATATGGTTGCAACTCCAGATGTTCCCTTTGAAAGTTATTTGCTAATGTACGTATATGAACAGGAAATGAAGATGTAGGCATAAATTCATGATTTTTATTTCAATCTTGAATCCTATTTCCACATTCCATTATCATAAGTGAAAGCATAATTGCGTACTCTTTGTTGCTCAGAGCTGTGTGTTACGCAAGAGCAGTAAAATGCATGCAGTTTCTTCCTCTCTTTTTCCATATTCCTGTTTGCTCCGTTTTCCTACTGACACATCTATTCATTTATATGTACTGCCACCCCACAGAGGACAAGAGAAGGTTGGGAAGACCTTTGTGCCTGGCAAGATCATGGGGCGGAACATCATGAAGGCCGTACTGAGGCTCCTGGAAAATAAGAAGGAGGTGATTGGTGGTAACCGACATGGCTTCACCAAGGGCAAGTCCTGCGTGACAAACTTGGTGGGTTTTTTGATGAAGTTACAGCATCAGTGGATGAATGAAGAGCAACTGAAGTCATCTACCTGGACTTGTGAAAGGTTTGATATGGTTTCCCATGACATCTGGTCACCAAATTGGAGAAAAATTGCTGTGATGGACAGACCACCCTGTGCTTATGGAATTGGCTGGATGGTCACGCTCAGAGTGTTGCAGTCAATACCCTGGTGTCTGGGTGAAGACCGTGGATGTGTGTCTTTCCTCAGGGATCAGTGCTGAGATTGGTATTATTTAACATCTTTGTAGGTGTCATGGAGCATGGAATTGAGTGCACCCTCAGCAAGTTTGCAGATGACACCGAGCTGAGTGGAGCAATTGACATGCTAGAGGGAAGGGATGCCATCCAGAGGAACCTGGTCAGGCTTAAGAAGTGGTCCCACGCCAACCTCATGAAGTTCAACCAAGGCAAGTGTGAGGTCCTGCGTTGGGTTCCAGGCAATCCCTAGAACACGCCCAGGATGGGCAGAGAGTGGCTTGAAAGCAACCCTGTGGAGAAAGATTTGGGGGTGTCAGTTGGTGAAAGACTCTACATGGGCAGCAGTGTGCCAGAAGGTCAAAGTTATCCTGGGTTTCATCAAGAGAAGCATGACCAGCATGCTGAGAGAGGTGATTCTGCCCTTCTATTCTGTCCTTGTGAGACCCCACCTGGAGCACTGTGTCCAGTTCTGGTGCCTGCAACACAAAAAGGACGTGGAGCTGTTGGAGCAGGTGCAGAGGAGGCCATGAAGATGCTCAGAGGGCTGGAGCACGTCTGCCAAGAAGACAGGCTGACAGAGCTGGGGCTTTTCAGCCTAGAGAAGAGAAACCCTGCAGAGGGACCTTATAGCAGCCTTCCAGTACCACAGAGGAGGCCCACAGGAAAGCTGGGGAGAGACTTTCATATGGGCATGTAATGATTTTATGGTGGGAAGTGTCTTTGGAATGGAAGAGGATAGATTTCGGCTAGGTATTAGGAAGAAATTCTTTCCTGTGAGGGTGGTGAGACACGGAACAGGCTGCCCAGAGAGGTTGTGGGTGTTCCCACCCTGGAAGCATTCAAGGCCAGGCTGGATGGGGCTGTGTGCAACCCGGTCTGGTGGGAGGTACCCCTGCCTTTAGAAGGAGGGTTGAAACTAGATGATCTTAAAGGTCTCTTCCAACTGAAGCCATGTGAGTATTCTCTGGAAGTCTGGTAAAGAGACGTGGTCAGATTTTTGAGTTGGATATCTGGTTGCAACTCCAGATGTTCACTTTGAGAATTTGCTGCTCCTCAATTTATAGCAACTGAAAATGGAACACGAGGCGCAAATTCAATACTTTTTATTGCAATCTCCAGGTCTATTTTCAAACTCCTTTCTCAAAATGAAAGCACAGATGCGTAATCATCAATGTCCAAAGGCTTGTGTTTGGCAAAGACATGAAAATGCATGCAGTCATTTTCTCTCAATTTCCATATTCCTGTTTGTTCTGTGTATTCCTACTGACACATCTATTCATTTACACGTAGTGCCACCCCACAGAGGATAAGGGAAGGTTGGAAAGAAGATGATTTGGCAGACAATATTCAGAGTACTCAAATATTGTGTAATGTTGCAGTCATAAACTGTATAGCTGTGATCCAGGATGACATTGTCTGTTGAACTAATATGAAAAGCAACCTGGAGTGCCATTCCTGTAATAAAATGGATGGCACAGTTCTGACAAACTGTGTAGAGATGGATTTATTTTTGGGAATGATCTGCAAAAGATGCAGAGTTATCCAGTGACTTGGAGGCCATTTCTGCTAATTCTGTGCCTTCAACAGTAGAAACATTGAGAGCATTTTCTCATGCCCCTGTCCGTGCCTTTGTGCTTCATAGAGCGCTTGTGGTTGAGTTTGGGGCTCATTGTAGAGGGCTGCGCAGGATTTGGGTGGGTCGGTCAGGCGGCTCTCGGGGCGTGCGAGGAGGCGGGGAGGCGCCGGGTGCTGCAGCTTGGGTGCGTTGCCCGAAGCGCCACCTCGGCAGGAGCGTGGGCGTTCGCAGTGGGCACTGCCCGTGGCGGCGGCGTGTCTGAGCGGGCGGCTGCGGGGCGTGCGCGCGTGTGTCCCGGTGCGTGTGGCGGCGAGAGGCCGCGGGCAGGAGCGCGTGCCGTCCCCGGAGCAGTCCCGCCGCGGGCCGCAGGGTGGTGCTCCTGGCCAAGGCGGCGCCGAGCGGCTGCGGGCGGGGAGAGGCCGAGCCCAGCGCAGCGCAGCGCAGCGCAGCGCAGGCGGGAGGAGGCGGCGGAGAGCGGCGGCAGAGAGCGGCGGCGGAGAGCTGTTGTCCGTGCTCTGAGCTCGGTGTGAGCCGCCGGCGGGCCAGGGCGGCCGCGCTCCGGGCTCCGTCCGCACCCGGCGAGAGGGAGGCAGCGAGGGAGGCCGCTTGCCGGGCGGCCGGAGGCTGTCCGCCGCCCCGCCATGGCGGCTGCAAGGCAAGTGCTGTGTCTGTGGGCTTTGCTGGGCGTGCCGCGCGTTCGCTGCGAGCCCATCCGCTACTCCGTGGCCGAGGAGGGCGAGAGCGGCTCGGTGGTGGCCGACGTGGCGGAGGACGCGGGGCTGGCCCCGGCGCAGCTCTCGGCTCGCCGGGCGCGCATCGCCTCGCCGGCCGGCCGGCAGCACTTTCGCTTGGAGCGCGGCAGCGGCCGCCTCGTTGTCGCCGAGCGGCTCGATCGGGAGGAGATGTGCGGACGCTCCCGCACCTGCACGCTCGCCTTCGAGCTGCTGCTCGCCGACCCGCTGCAGTTCTTTCCGATCGAGGTGTCCGTGGAGGACATCAATGACCACTCGCCGGTCTTCCCGGACGAACGAGTGACCTTTAAGATCCCCGAAACCAGCGACCCGGGCTCACGTTTCCCTGTGGGGGCAGCTCAGGACCTGGACATTGGCAGCAATGACATCCAGGCGTACAGCATCATTCCTGAGAACGAATACTTCACTGTCTTCATACAGAGTGAGAATGAGAAATTTATAGAACTGGTTTTGGAGAAGCCTCTGGACAGAGAGGAGCAGCCAGAGATGGATTTCACTCTCGTTGCCACAGATGGGGGTTCTCCACCCCGAACTGGTTCCACCCAAATCCACATCGTTGTTCTGGATATAAATGACAATGCTCCCATTTTCACACAGAAGCTCTACATTGGTCATGTCTTGGAAAATGCTCCAGAGGGCTCTGTGGTTCTCAGAGTGGTGGCCAACGATGCAGATGAGGGTTTTAATGGGGACATCTCGTATCAGTTCAGCCAATCAGTAGGACACAGGCATTCATTGTTCACGATTAACTCCAAAACAGGCGAAATTGGCATTGCAAAGCCTTTAGATTTTGAGACCGAAAAGAAACATAAACTTACCGTGCAGGCAGTTGATGGTGGGGGACTCTCATCCATGTGCAATGTGATAGTGGAGGTGCTGGATGTGAATGATAATGCACCAGAGATCGTGGTCAGTTCCTTCAACAGCCCACTCCCGGAGAATGTAGAACCTGGAACGGTAATTGCTCTCTTTGCTGTCAGGGATCAGGATTCCGGTGTCAATGGGGAGATTACATGTGCCCTTGAAGAACAGCTCTCCTTCTCACTCAGGCCAGCCTTCAAGAACTACTACGAGCTGGTGACCGTGAGCACGTTGGACCGGGAGGAGAGAGCACAACACATGGTGGTCGTCACGGCAGCAGATGCAGGCTCTCCTCCTCTCACCAGCACCCACACCTTCAGCGTGGACATCTCCGATGTCAACGACAACGCACCCGCCTTCAACCAGACGTCGTACACCATGTACGTGCATGAGAACAATGCACCTGCACTGCTCGTCGGGGCCGTGAAGGCGACGGATGCGGACGCGGGGCCCAACGCCAAGGTGAGCTATTCCGTGGTGCCAGCCCGTGGCCCGGAAGAAGAGCCCTGCTCGTGTGTGTCCGTGAACTCGGAGAGCGGAGGCGTGTTTGTGCTGCGGCCGCTGGACTACGAGCAGCTGAGGCAGCTGGAGGTGGTGGTGAGCGCTGCAGACGCGGGGTCCCCTCCCCTCAGCAGCAGCGTCAGCGTCCGCCTGCTGGTGGTGGACGAGAACGACAACGCGCCGCTGGTGCTGCACCCCAGCGCGCAGGACAGCAGCCCTCCTTCCAGCGAGCTGGTGCCCGCCGGGGCCGAGGCGGGGGACCTGGTGAGCAAAGTGGTGGCCGTGGACGCCGACTCGGGTCAGAACTCGTGGCTTTCCTACCAGCTGCTGAGGGCCACGGAGCCGGGGCTGTTTGCTGTGGGTGCCCAAAGCGGGGAGGTGCGGCTGAGGAGGCCGCCGACCGAGAGGGACGCTGCGAAGCAGAAGCTCGTCGTGCTGGTGCGGGACAACGGGCGGCCGCCGCTGTCGGCCACGGCAGCGCTCAGCGTGCTCCTCGTCCCCGGCTCCTGGGACGCTCAGCTGCCGCAGCAGAGCCCTGCTGCAGGCGAGGACGACGGCTCCCTCACCACCTCTTTGATCATCGCCTTGGTCTTTGTGTCGCTCCTCTTCTTGCTGTCGGCGGCCGCCTTTGTCGCCTGCAAGGTGTGCAAGAGGAAGGAGCTGAGTAGCGGGCCCGTGCTTTACGGCGCCAGCAGCGTGCAGAGCTACGTGGCTGACGGGGCCGCTGCCGGGACCCTGCCCCACGCCTATTGCTACGAGGTCAGCCTCACCACGGGCTCGGGCAACAGCGAGTTCAAGTTCCTGAAGCCCGTCCTCCCCAGCCTGCCAGCGCAGCACTGCAGCACGGGGGTGGGTGGCGCCCATGCTGAGGAGTTCCCTCCCGTGCCTGTCACTATGGGGGATGCTGATTTCGAGAGCCCCGGGATGCAGTCTGTGGCACAATTGAATGGGTTTTAATTTGCACAGGGTCTCCAATTCGGGTAGATTCGTGGCTTGTTTAATTGGCATTTGGGTTTGATGATTAATTGCATGTCCCCTTGTTTAGATCTGCATTTGTCATTTGCATCCCATAGCACAAGGTTGCTGTGCGTTCCCTCTGCTCCCCTGAAAGTACAGCAGCAACGTGATTCAAGTTTCATGCATGTCAATTAATGGTATTTGTATGATCTGTGATGTCTGTTTCTGGAATGCTTGCGCATTGGATTTCTTTCCCTGGTGCCCAGCTCATTTCTTCCCCATTTGCTGGGTGATCGTTTGGGCCATGCTTATTCCTGAGGGGGATGCAGAACTGCACAGCTGCGGGGCTCAGTCTGGAGGGCAGTTTTCTGGGAGTTCCCTTAGGTAGCCCGGAGTCTGCACAGCCGGTGTCTTTGTGGCTTGAGAAAGGAAGGTCTCTGTGCAGTGGCATTCATCTCCAGAGGGATGTTGCATTTGCAATTGGCATTGTGCATTCCCAGAAGGCTGAGTGAGAAGGACGGTTTCCCTCCATGTTCTCTGAAAGAAGCTGACAAACAGAAATTTGCATTATGTTTCAGGAGTGCTGTGGTTTGCTGTGTGTGGAGCGCTACGTTCCGAAGTGCTACAGGCACTGCATTCTTCCATTGCTGACTTGAGCTTCTCTTTTTGTTTGCTCTGTGTTTTGCCTCCTGCTCATTATGTCTCTCCATACAGATGTGCCCTTATCCACCCACTCTGATGTATTGTCTTGCAGCTGAGCTGGGAAATTGTGTCATTGCCGAGGATTAGGAATTGTGTTGGACTGCATATAGACACATAGCTCTGAAAGTAATGCCTCCTATTTATTTCCATGGAAAGTACAACTCTCAAATGACACACAATAACCCTGCCTGATGGATTGGAATCATAGTTACAGAATTCGATTTTTCATCATTATCCTCATCGTACCTCTGCATTTTACGGGCTGTGAACCAAAGCCTTCATGTTGCGCTCATATAAATCTTTGACAGAGGATGTGGCCCTCTGTAGCCACTGCAGAAATACATCATCCAACACCTCACGGTGCTCACATCCACTCTTTGTTCTCCATAAACATTCAGCAAGCGTTAGTGAATGTCAGTGGGTGCAATTCTTTGTGCATGGAGGAGTGCAGCGATGCACTTCCATGTGAGATGCCGTTTGGTCAGACTGCCCCTCTATTGCCATCCACCGCATGGTACCAAAACACAGTGGGATATTGGTGGGAACGTTCAGCCTCTGCTTTGTACCGCCAGCGTTGGCCTTGGACAGCATGGGCCACCACAATAAATAGGGAGGCATTACTTTCAGAGCAGCACTGATGGAATACACGGAATCGTAATTATGTACATAATAAAGCATTTGAATTGTCAATATTTCTGGTAAATCTTTCTAAAAAGGGGGAACAAAAACATGAAACCAGTGGGATATTTGACCTTTTCTTTTTGGTGACAGCAGTGCATCAGGCCGGTTTGGCCGCAGTGTCTGGAATTCTTAGGGGAGTCTCAACATCTTCATTGGAGATTTTGGATGAAATGTTACTCCTGTTGAACTTCATCCTTGAAAACAGTTATCCACAAAGTTACATACTACCAAAAAAGCCATGCCGTGAGTGAAGGCTGATGGTGAAGTGAGAGATGTTTCTCTCTGGTAAGATAGGGACTGTGAAAGTCTTCACCAGCCAGGGCTCTAGCTGCATGGCCCAAGCTGCAGAAAGCAAAGGTAAGAACTGGGAGAAGGAGGATCTGGCTGCTGTCAGTGAAGATCACATTTGTGACCATCTAAAGAACCTGCAGGTGCACAAGTGCGTGGGACCCAATGAGATCCACCCACGGCATATGAGGCAGACACAATTGCCAAACTGCTATCCATCATATTTGAAAGGTCATGGTAGACTGGTAAAGATTCCAGCAATTGGAAAAGGGGAGACATAATCCCCATTTCACTAAAGGGGGAAAAAGAAATATTACCGACCTAAAGGCCACTCAGTCTCACCTCTGTGCCTGGCAAGAACATGGGGCAGATCGTACTGATGGCCGTACTGAGGCAGTGGAAAATAAGGAGGAGGTGATTGGTGGAAACCGGCATGGCTTCACCAAGGGCAAGTCATGCCTGACAAACTTGGTGGCCTTGTGTGATGCAGTTGCCGCATCAGTGGATAAATGAAGAGCAACTTATGTAATCTACCTGGACTCAGGTACAAAGGATTGGACACAGCCCTGCATGACATCTCATCACCAAATTGGAGAATAAATGCTTTTGTTGGACAAACAACTGGCTGGACAAGGAATTAGCTGGATGGTCACACTCAGAGATCTGTGGTCAGTGGCTCCCTGTGCAGTGGAGTCCGGTGATGGGTAGCATTGCTCAGGGACTGGTTCTGAGACCAGTGCTACTTAAGTGTTTGTGAGTGACCTGGATGGCTGGATTGAGTACACGCTCAGCAGGTTTGCCGGCGATGCAAGCTGAGTGGAGCAGTTGACATGCTAGAGGGAAGGGATGCCATCCAGAGGGATGTGGACAGGCTTGAGAGGCAGTCCCGTGCCAACCTCATGAAGTTCAACCATGACATAGGTGAAGTTGTGCTGCTGTGTCGGGACAATCCCTAGATCAAATATAGGCAGGACAGAGAGACAGCTTGAGAGCAGCTTGAACCCTGAGAGAATGTTTTGGGGGTGTTGCCTTGATGAAAGACTCAACCTGAGCAACAATGTGCTCTTGCAGTCCAGAAAGCCGAATTTATCCTGGGTTGCCTCGTGAAAAGTGTGCCGAGATTGTTGAGAGTGGTGATTCTGCTCCTCTACTTGCACTCTTTAGACCCCACCTGGAGTTCTGTATCCAGCTGTCGTGCCTGCTACACAAGAAGGGCAAGGAGCTGTTGGAGCAGGTCTGGAGGGGGGCCACAGAGATGATGAGAGGGTTGGAGCACCGCTTCTATGAGGACAGGCTGAGAGAGCTGGGGGACTTTGGCCTGGAAAACGGGAGGACCTTATAGTGGCTTTCCAGTACCTGAAGGGACCTACAGGAAATTTGGAAAGAGAGTTTTATTAGTGCTGTGGTTTGCTGTGTGTGGAGCCCTTCGTTTCCAAGTGCTACAGGCACTGCATTCTTCCTATGCTGAGCTGTGCTTCTTACGGTGTTTGCTGTGCGTTTTCCCTCCTGCTCATTATGTCTCTCCATACAGCTGTGCTCTGATCCACCCACTCTGATGCATTCTCTTGCAGCTGAGCTGGGAAATTGGGTCTTTGCTGAGTCCAGCAACCAGCACTACAGCTGCATGTATGGTGTTGTGACACACCATAACTCATAGTTGTCCAACCTTCTGGCTTGCCTGGGCTGCATTGTGTTATGGAAACTGGAACCGACACAAGGAACACAATAGCGCTGTTGGATAGTGCCGATTCCCAGTTAGAAAATGCTGTTTTTTCAACATAGTCACTATCATAGCTATGCGTATGCACTGGCAGTGATCCTGAGCCTGGACGTTGCTGTCATGATCATCTGCACCAGTGAAGCTGACCATCTGTTGCCTTTGCTGAAACACACCGCTCACCACCTCAGGGTGCTCACCTCCACTGCCTGATCTCCATAATCATTCTGCAAGTGTTGACGAATGTCCGTGATTGAACTTTTTCTGCATGGAGTTTTTCATTGACAATCAGAGCTTGTTAAAATCTTCCATGTCAGATCTTATTTTGTCAATCTGCCCCTCTGCTGCCATCTGCCAAATGGTAAGAAAAGGTAATGGGATATTGGTGGGATGGTTCAACCTCTTCTGTCATTCCACCAAAGTACACCTTGCATATCGTGGGACACCGCAATAATATGGGAGGCATTACCTTCCAAGCTGCCCTCATTGAGTATACAGCATCATTATTATGAAAGTACAAAGACATTTGCGTTTTAAAAATATTTCTTAAAACTTTTATAAAAGAGGAACAGAAACATGAAAGGAGTGTGACATTTTCCTGGTGAGAACAATGCATCAGGCTGGTTTGGTGGTACCAGATGCAATTCTTACTGACGACTCAGTGTCCTCTTCAGAGTATTCTGATGAAAAGTTTCTCCACCTGTACTTCATCCTTGATAACAGATATTCACAAATGTACATACAACAAAGAAACAAAGACATGAGTAAAGGTTGATGGTGAAGTGAGAGATATTTCTCTCTGGTAAGATAGGGACTGTGAAAGTCTTCACCAGCCAGGGCTCTAGCTGCATGGCCCAAGCTGCAGAAAGCAAAGGTAAGAACTGGGAGAAGGAGGATCTGCCTGCTGTCAGTGAAGATGACATTTGTGACCATCTAAAGAACCTGCAGGTGCACAAGTGCATGGGACCCGATGAGCTCCATCCACGAGTTCTGCGGCAAATTAAGTTGACAGGCTACTATCCATCATATTTGAAAGGTCATGGCAGCCTGGTGAAGTTCCCACAGAGTGGAAAAGGGGAAACATAACCCCATTTTCAAGAAAGGAAAAAAAAGATCCAGTAAACTGACAGCCACTCAGTCTTACCAGTGTACCTGACAGGACCATGAAGCCTGAAGGCCTCCTGAAGGCTTCCTGAAGGCCCTACTGAAGTGCATGGAAAATAAGGAGGAGGTGACTGGTGGTAACCGCCATGGCTTCACCAAGGGCAAGTCATGCCTGGCAAGCTCAGTGGCTTAGTTACAGCATCAGTGGATAAAGGAAGAGCAGGTGGTTTAATCTACTTGGACTTATGCAAAGGTTTGGGCAGAGTCCCGCATGCCATCTGGTTGCTACATAGGAGAAAAATTGTTTTTGATGGAGAAACTACTTGCTGGATAACAAATTAGATGGATGGTAACAGTGAATGATCTGTGGTCAACGACTCCATGTCCAGTGGAGACCAGTGATGTGTGGCATTCCTCAGGGACTGGTTCTGGGACCGGTGCTATTTAAGTGTTTGTGGGTGACATGGATGGCTGGATTGAGTGCACCCTCAGCAAGTTTGCAGGTGATGCAAGCTGAGTGGTGCCGTTGACATGCTAGAGGTAAGAGATGCCATCCAGAGGGACACGCTCAGTCTTGAGAGGTGGGCTCATGCCAACCTCATGAAGTTCAACCAAGACACATGCAGCATTGTGCACCTGGGTCAGGGCAATCCCCAGCTCAAATGCAGGCTGGTCAGAGAATGGCTTGAGAGCAGCCCTGAGGAGAAGGACTTCAAGGTGTTGGTTGATGAAAGACTCTACATGGGCAGCAGTGTGCTTTTGTGGTCCAGAAGGCAGAAGTTATCTAGGGTTGCCTCAAGAGAAGCACGACAAACCGTTCAATGGAGGTGATTCTTCCCCTCTACTCTGTCCTCATGAGACCCCACCTGGAGTACTGCATGCAGTTTTGAGGCCTACCATGTAAGAAGGACATGGATCTGTTGGAGTAGGTTCAGAGGAGCACCACAGAGATGATGAGAGGGCTGGAGCATCTCCCCTGTGTGAACAGGCTGAGAGTGCTGGGGCTCTACAGCCTGGAGAAGAAAAGACTCTGGGGGTACCTTATAGTGGACTTCCAGTACATGAAGAGGCACACAGGAAAGTTGGGGAGGGATTTTTAGAAGGACATGTACTGACAGGATGAGGGAAAATGGCTTTGAAGTCATAGAGAGTAGGTTTAGACTAGGTATGAAGAAGAAAATCTTTACTGTAGGGGTGGTGAGAAACTGGAAGAAGTTACCAGGAGGTGTGGATGCCCCCACCCTGAAAGCGTCCAAGGCCAGACTGGATGGGGCTGTGAGCAATCTGGTCTGGTGGGTTGTGGCCCTACTTCAGCAGAAGAGTTGGATTCAGAGGATCTTGAAGGTCCCTTCCAAGCCAGACCATTCTAGGATTCTAGGAAAGTTGGGTAAAGGCATGTGGTAAGATCTTTGAGTTGGATATATGGTTGCAACTCCAGATGTTCCCTTTGAAAGTTATTTGCTAATGTATGTATATGAACAGAAAATGAAGATGTAGGCATAAATTCATGATTTTTATTTCAGTCTTGAATCCTATTTCCACATTCCATTATCATAAGTGAAAGCATAATTGCGTACTCTTTGTTGCTCAGAGCTGTGTGTTACGCAAGAGCAGTAAAATGCATGCAGTTTCTTCCTCTCTTTTTCCATATTCCTGTTTGCTCCGTTTTCCTACTGACACATCTATTCATTTACATGTACTGCCACCCCACAGAGGATAAGGGAAGGTTGGGAAGACCTTTGTGCCTGGCAAGATCATGGGGCGGAACATCGTGAAGGCCGTACTGAGGCACCTGGAAAATAAGGAGGAGGTGATTGGTGGTAACCGACATGGCTTCACCAAGGGCAAGTCCTGCGTGACAAACTTGGTGGGTTTTTTTGATGAAGTTACAGCATCAGTGGATGAATGAAGAGCAACTGAAATCTTCTACCTGGACTTGTGAAAGGTTTGATATGGTTCCTCATGACATCTGGTCACCAAATTGGAGAAAAATTGCTGTGATGGACAGACCACCCTGTGCTTATGGAATTGGCTGGATGGTCACGCTCAGAGTGTTGCAGTCAATACCCTGGTGTCTGGGTGAAGACCGTGGATGTGTGTCTTTCCTCAGGGATCAGTGCTGAGAGTGGTGTTATTTAACATCTTTGTAGGTGTCATGGAGCATGGAATTGTGTGCACCCTCAGCAAGTTTGCAGATGACACCGAGCTGAGTGGAGCAATTGACATGCTAGAGGGAAGGGATACCATCCAGAGGAACCTGGTCAGGCTTAAGAAGTGGTCCCACGCCAACCTCATGAAGTTCAACCAAGGCAAGTGTGAGGTCCTGTGTTGGGTTCCAGGCAATCCCTAGAACACGCCCAGGATGGGCAGAGAGTGGCTTGAAAGCAACCCTGTGGAGAAGATTTGGGGGTGTCAGTTGGTGAAAGACTCTACATGGGCAGCAGTGTGCCAGAGGTCAAAGTTATCCTGGGTTTCATCAAGAGAAGCATGACCAGCACACTGAGAGAGGTGATTCTGCCCTTCTATTCTGTCCTTGTGAGACCCCACCTGGAGCATTGTGTCCAGTTCTGGTGCCTGCAACACAAAAAGGACGTGGAGCTGTTGGAGCAGGTGCAGAGGAGGCCATGAAGATGCTCAGAGGGCTGGAGCACGTCTGCCAAGAAGACAGGCTGACAGAGCTGGGGCTTTTCAGCCTAGAGAAGAGAAACCCTGCTGAGGGACCTTATAGCAGCCTTCCAGTACCACAGAGGAGGCCCACAGGAAAGCTGGGGAGAGACTTTCATATGGGCATGTAATGATTTTATGGTGGGAAGTGTCTTTGGAATGGAAGAGGATAGATTTCGGCTAGGTATTAGGAAGAAATTCTTTCCTGTGAGGGTGGTGAGACACGGAACAGGCTGCCCAGAGTGGTTGTGGGTGTTCCCACCCTGGAAGCATTCCAGGCCAGGCTGGATGGGGCTGTGTGCAACCCGGTCTGGTGGGAGGTACCCCTGCCTTTAGAAGGAGGGTTGAAACTAGATGATCTTAAAGGTCTCTTCCAACTGAAGCCATGTGAGTATTCTCTGGAAGTCTGGTAAAGAGACGTGGTCAGATGTTTGAGTTGGATATCTGGTTGCAACTCCAGATGTTCACTTTGAGAATTTGCTGCTCCTCAATTTATAGCAACTGAAAATGGAACACGAGGCGCAAATTCAATATTTTTTATTGCAATCTCCAGGTCTATTTTCAAACTCCTTTCTCAAAATGAAAGCACAGATGCGTAATCATCAATGTCCAAAGGCTTGTGTTTGGCAAAGACATGAAAATGCATGCAGTCATTTTCTCTCAATTTCCATATTCCTGTTTTGTTCTGTGTATTCCTACTGACACATCTATTCATTTACACGTAGTGCCACCCCACAGAGGATAAGGGAAGGTTGGAAAGAAGATGATTTGGCAGACACTATTCAGAATACTCAAATATTGTGTAATGTTGCATTTATAAACTGTATAGCTGTGATCCAGGATGACATTGTCTGTTGAACTAATATGAAAAGCAACCTGGAGTGCCATTCCTGTAATAAAATGGATGGCACAGTTCTGACAACTTTGCAGAGATGGATTTATTTTCGGGAAAGATTTGCAAAAGATGCAGAGTTATCCAGTGACTTGGAGGCCATTTCTGCTAATTCTGTGTCTTCAACAGAAGAAATATTGAGAGCATTTTCTCATGCCCCTGTCCGTGCCTTTGTGCTTCACAGAGCGCTTGTGGTTGAGTTTGGGGCTCATTGTAGAGGCTGCGCGGATTTGGGTGGGTCGGTCAGGCGGCTCTCGGGGCGTGCGAGGAGGCGGGGAGGCGCCGGGTGCTGCAGCTTGGGTGCGTTGCCCGAAGCGCCACCTCGGCAGGAGCGTGGGCGTTCGCAGTGGGCACTGCCCGTGGCGGCGGCGTGTCTGAGCGGGCGGCTGCGGGGCGTGCGCGCGTGTGTCCCGGTGCGTGTGGCGGCGAGAGGCCGCGGGCAGGAGCGCGTCCCGTCCCCGGAGCAGTCCCGCCGCGGGCCGCAGGGTGGTGCTCCTGGCCAAGGCGGCGCCGAGCGGCTGCGGGCGGGGAGAGGCCGAGCCCAGCGCAGCGCAGCGCAGCGCAGCGCAGGCGGGAGGAGGCGGCGGAGAGCGGCGGCAGAGAGCGGCGGCGGAGAGCTGTTGTCCGTGCTCTGAGCTCGGTGTGAGCCGCCGGCGGGCCAGGGCGGCCGCGCTCCGGGCTCCGTCCGCACCCGGCGAGAGGCAGCGAGGGAGGCAGCGAGGGAGGCCGCTTGCCGGGCGGCCGGAGGCTGTCCGCCGCCCCGCCATGGCGGCTGCAAGGCAAGTGCTGTGTCTGTGGGCTTTGCTGGGCGTGCCGCGCGTTCGCTGCGAGCCCATCCGCTACTCCGTGGCCGAGGAGGGCGAGAGCGGCTCGGTGGTGGCCGACGTGGCGGAGGACGCGGGGCTGGCCCCGGCGCAGCTCTCGGCTCGCCGGGCGCGCATCGCCTCGCCGGCCGGCCGGCAGCACTTTCGCTTGGAGCGCGGCAGCGGCCGCCTCGTTGTCGCCGAGCGGCTCGATCGGGAGGAGATGTGCGGACGCTCCCGCACCTGCACGCTCGCCTTCGAGCTGCTGCTCGCCGACCCGCTGCAGTTCTTTCCGATCGAGGTGTCCGTGGAGGACATCAATGACCACTCGCCGGTCTTCCCGGACGAACGACTGGTTTTAAGATCCTGGAAACCAGCGACCCGGGCTCACGTTTCCCTGTGGAGGGAGCTCAGGATTTTGATGTTGGCAGCAATGACATTCAGGCGTACAGCATCATTCCCGAGAACAAATTCTTCAGTGTCTCATATCAGAAAAAAAATGAGGGTGACATACAGGTCCAACTGGTTTTGCAACAGCCTCTGGACAGAGAGGAACAGTCAGAGCTGGATTTCACTCTCGTTGCCACCGATGGGGGCTCTCCGCCCAGGAGCGGGACCACCCAAATCCACATCATAGTTATGGATGTAAATGACAATGCTCCCATTTTCACACATGACATATACACTGGACACATTGTGGAAAGTGCCCCTGAGGGCTCATTAGTTCTCCGTGTGATGGCCACGGATGCAGATGTGGGAACTAATGGTGACATTTCCTATCAGTTCAGCCAAGTGGTGAGTCAGAGCCAATCAGCATTTACAATCAACACCACGAATGGAGAAATTCGAGTAAAAACACCTCTGGATTTTGAGACAACACATAAATATGAGCTCGGTGTGCGTGCAACGGATGGTGGTGGTCTCTCGGCACTATGTAAAGTTTTGGTGGAGGTGATGGATGTCAATGACAATGCACCAGAGATCGTGGTCAGTTCCTTCAGTAGCCCAATCCCGGAGAATGTAGAACCTGGAACAGTGGTCGCACTGTTGGCTGTCAGGGATCAGGATTCCGGTGTGAATGGGGAGATTACATGTGCCCTTGAAGAACAGCTCTCCTTCGCCCTCAGGCCAGCCTTTAAGAACTACTACGAGCTGGTGACCGTGAGCAGATTGGACCGGGAGGAGAGAGCACAGCACATGGTGGTCGTCACGGCAGCAGATGCAGGCTCTCCTCCTCTCACCAGCACCCACACCTTCAGCGTGGACATCTCCGATGTCAACGACAACGCACCCGTCTTCAACCAGACGTCGTACACCATGTACGTGCATGAGAACAATGCACCTGCACTGCTCGTCGGGGCCGTGAAGGCAACGGATGCGGACGCGGGGCCCAACGCCAAGGTGAGCTATTCCGTGGTGCCAGCCCGTGGCCCGGAAGAAGAGCCCTGCTCGTGTGTGTCCGTGAACTCGGAGAGCGGAGGCGTGTTTGTGCTGCGGCCGCTGGACTACGAGCAGCTGAGGCAGCTGGAGGTGGTGGTGAGCGCTGCAGACGCGGGGTCCCCTCCCCTCAGCAGCAGCGTCAGCGTCCGCCTGCTGGTGGTGGACGAGAACGACAACGCGCCGCTGGTGCTGCACCCCAGCGCGCAGGACAGCAGCCCTCCTTCCAGCGAGCTGGTGCCCGCCGGTGGCCGTGGACGCCGACTCGGGTCAGAACTCGTGGCTTTCCTACCAGCTGCTGAGGGCCACGGAGCCGGGGCTGTTTGCTGTGGGTGCCCAAAGCGGGGAGGTGCGGCTGAGGAGGCCGCCGACCGAGAGGGACGCTGCGAAGCAGAAGCTCGTCGTGCTGGTGCGGGACAACGGGCGGCCGCCGCTGTCGGCCACGGCAGCGCTCAGCGTGCTCCTCGTCCCCGGCTCCTGGGACGCTCAGCTGCCGCAGCAGAGCCCTGCTGCAGGCGAGGACGACGGCTCCCTCACCACCTCTTTGATCATCGCCTTGGTCTTTGTGTCGCTCCTCTTCTTGCTGTCGGCGGCCGCCTTTGTCGCCTGCAAGGTGTGCAAGAGGAAGGAGCTGAGTAGCGGGCCCGTGCTTTACGGCGCCAGCAGCGTGCAGAGCTACGTGGCTGACGGGGCCGCTGCCGGGACCCTGCCCCACGCCTATTGCTACGAGGTCAGCCTCACCACGGGCTCGGGCAACAGCGAGTTCAAGTTCCTGAAGCCCGTCCTCCCCAGCCTGCCAGCGCAGCACTGCAGCACGGGGGTGGGTGGCGCCCATGCTGAGGAGTTCCCTCCCGTGCCTGTCACTATGGGGGATGCTGATTTCGAGAGCCCCGGGATGCAGTCTGTGGCACAATTGAATGGGTTTTAATTTGCTGCAGGCTGAGCACTTCCTGCAGATTCGTGGCTTGTTTAATTGGCATTTGGGTTTGATGGTTAATTGCATGTCCCCTTGTTTAGATCTGCATTTGTCATTTGCATCCCATAGCACAAGGTTGCTGTGCGTTCCCTCTGCTCCCCTGAAAGTACAGCAGCAACGTGATTCAAGCTTCATGCATGTCAATTAATGGTATTTGTATGATCTGTGATGTCCTGTTTCTGGAATGCTTTCCACAGTGGGTTTCTTTCCATGGTGCCCAGCTCATTTCCTTCCCCATTTGCTGGGTGATCGTTTGGACCATGCTTATTCCTGAGGGGGATGCAGAACTGCACAGCTGCGGGGCTCAGTCTGGAGGGCAGTTTTCTGGGAGTTCCCTTAAGTAGCCCGGAGTCTGCACAGCCGGTGTCTTTGTGGCTTGAGAAAGGAAGGTCTCTGTGCAGTGGCATTCATCTCCAGAGGGATGTTGCATTTGCAATTGGCATTGTGCATTCCCAGACGGCTGAGTGAGAAGGACGGTTTCCCTCCATGTTCTCTGAAAGAAGCTGACAACAGAAAGTTGCATCACGTTTCAGGAGTGCTGTGGTTTGCTGTGTGTGGAGCGCTACGTTCCGAAGTGCTACAGGCACTGCATTCTTCCTTTGCTGAGCTGTGCTTCTCTTTTTGTTTGCTGTGTGTTTTCCCTCCTGCTCATTATGTCTCTCCATACAGCTGTGCTCTGATCCACCCACTCTGATGCATTCTCTTGCAGCTGAGCGGGGAAATTGGGTCTTGCTGAGTCCAGCAACAAGCACTACAGCTGCTCGCATGGTGTTGTGACACACCATAACTCATGGGTGTCCAACCTTCTGGCTTGCCTGGGCTGCATTGTGTTAGTTGGAATTGTCTTGGTTTGCATGTAGGTACATTGCTTGGAAAGTAATGCCTCCTCTTTATTTCCAAGGAAACTTCGACTGATGCAACGAACGCAATAGCACTGTTGGGTAGAGCAGATTCCCAGCTACATAATGCTGTTTTTCAACATAGTCACTATCATAGCTATACGTATTCACTGGCAGTGATCCTGAGCCTGGACGTTGCTGTCATGATCATCTGCACCAGTGAAGCTGACCGTCTGTTGCTATTGCTGAAACACACCGCTCACCACCTCAGGGTGCTCACCTCCACTGCCTGATCTCCATAATCATTCTGCAAGTGTTGATGAATGTCCATGCCTGAAATTTTTTCTGCATGAAGTTTTTTAATTGACAATCATAGCTTGTTAAAATCCTGCATGTCAGATCCCATTTTGTCAGTCTGACCCTCTGCTGCCATCTGCCAAATGGTGACAGAAGGTAATGGTGGGAAAGTTCAACCTCTTCTGTCATTCCACCACCATCCACCATGGATATCATTGGGTGCAACCATAATTAAATTGGAGGCATTACGTTCCAAGCAGCCATCATTGAATATAGAATATCACAGAATCGCAGAGTGGCCTGGGTGAGAAGGGACCTCAAAGATCATGAGTCTCCAACCCTCCCACCACAGGCAGGGCCACCCACCTCGACATTTCATACCAGACCAGGCTGCCCAGCACCCATCCAACCTGGCTTTGAACACCTCCAGGGATGGGGCATTCACAACGTCTCTGAGCAGCCTGTTCCAGTACCTGACCAATGTCATAGTAAAGAACTTCCCCACAACATCCAACCTAAATGTTCTCACCTTCAGCTTAGGACCATTTCACCTTGTCCTGCTGTTATCTACCCTTTCAAAGAGTTGACTCCCCTCCCATTTATATGCTCCCTTTACGTACCAAAAGGTCACAATGAGGTCACCCCGCAGCCTTCTTTTCTCCAGGCTAAACAAGCCCAGCTCCCTCAGTCTGTCTCTGGAGGGATGGTGCTCCAGCCCTCTCATCATCTTTGCGTCCCTCCTCTGGACCCTCCCCAACAGCTCTCTGTCTTTCTTGTACTGGGGACTCCAGACCTGGACACAGTACTCCAGGTGGGGCCTCACGAGGGCAGAGTAGAGAGGGACAATCACCTCCCTATTCCTGCTGGCCACCACTCTTCCGCTAGAGCCCAGGATACCAATTGCTTTCTGAGCTGCAAGAGCACACTGCTGGCTCAAGATAAGTTTTCACCCCCCAGGTCTCTCAGGTTCTTTTCTGCAGGGCTTCTCTTACGGACTGCTCCTTCCAGTCTTGATATATGCCTGGGATTCCTCCTGCCCAAGTGCAAAACCTTGCACTTTGCTGTGCTCAACCTCGTTAGATTCACCCGGGCCCACCCTTAAAGTCTGTTGAGGTCCCTCTGAATGGAATCCTTTCCTTCCACTGTGTCAACCGTACCACTCAGCTTGGTGTCATCAGAAAACTTGCTGAGGGTGCACTCAATTCCATCATCGATGTCATTGATAAAGATGTTAAAGAGCACCGGTCCCAAGACAGACCCCTGGGGTGCATGTCTTCATTAAGTAAGTACTAAAACATTTCTGTTCTTAATACTGTGTTTAAAACTATTTGCAAAGAGGAACAAAATCAAGAACAAAAGTGATGTTTTCCTGGTGAAACCAATGCATCAGGCTGGAACGGTGGTAGTGGATGCAGTTCTTACTGTGATCTCATTGTCTTCATCAGAAATTTTGGATGAAATGTTACTCTTCTTGAACTTCATCTTTCAAAACATTTATCCACAAATGTACGTACTATCAAAAAGCCATGACCTGGGTAAAGGGTGATGGTGAAGTGAGCGAGATTTCTCTCTGGTAAGATAGGGATTGTGAAAGTTTTCACCATCCAGGGCTCTAGCTGCATGGCCCAAGCTGCAGAAAGCAAAGGTGAGAACTGGGTGAAGGAGGATATGCCTGCTGTCATTGAAGATCAGGTTTGTGACCATCTAAAGATGGGCTGCAGGTGCACAAGTGCATGGGAACCAATGAGATTCATCCACGGGTTCTGAGGCAGATGAAGTTGCAAAAGTGCTGTCCAACATATTTGAAAGGTCATGGCAGCCTGGTGAAGTTCCCACTGATTGGAAAAGGGGAAAATTAGCCTCCATTTTCAAGAAGGGAAAGAAAAAAAAGATTCAGCGAACTGAAGGCCACTCACTCTCACCTTTGTGCCTGGCAAGATCATGGTGCGGAACATCATGAAGGCCGTACTGAGGCACCTGGAAAATAAGGAGGAGGTGATTGGTGGAAACCGACATGGCTTCACCAAGGGCAAGTCCTGCGTGACAAACTTGGTGGTTTTTTTGATGAAGTTACAGCATCAGTGGATGAATGAAGAGCAACTGAAATCTTCTACCTGGACTTGTGAAAGGTTTGATATGGTTTCCCATGACATCTGGTCACCAAATTGGAGAAAAATTGCTGTGATGGACAGACCACCCTGTGCTTATGGAATTGGCTGGATGGTCACGCTCAGAGTGTTGTAGTCAATACCCTGGTGTCTGGGTGAAGACCGTGGATGTGTGTCTTTCCTCAGGGATCAGTGCTGAGAGTGGTGTTATTTAACATCTTTGTAGGTGTCATGGAGCATGGAATTGCGTGCACCCTCAGCAAGTTTGCAGATGACACCGAGCTGAGTGGAGCAATTGACATGCTAGAGGGAAGGGATGCCATCCAGAGGAACCTGGTCAGGCTTAAGAAGTGGTCCCACGCCAACCTCATGAAGTTCAACCAAGGCAAGTGTGAGGTCCTGCGTTGGGTTCCAGGCAATCTTTAGAACACGTCCAGGTTGGGAGAGAGTGGCTTGAAAGCAACCCTGTGGAGAAAGATTTGGGGGTGTCAGTTGGTGAAAGACTCTACATGGGCAGCAGTGTGCCAGAAGGTCAAAGTTATCCTGGGTTTCATCAAGTGAAGCATGACCAGCACGCTGAGAGAGGTGATTCTGCCCTTCTATTCTGTCCTTGTGAGACCCCACCTGGAGCACTGTGTCCAGTTCTGGTGCCTGCAACACAAAAAGGACGTGGAGCTGTTGGAGCAGGTGCAGAGGAGGCCATGAAGATGCTCAGAGGGCTGGAGCACGTCTGCCAAGAAGACAGGCTGACAGAGCTGGGGCTTTTCAGCCTAGAGAAGAGAAACCCTCCAGAGGGACCTTATAGCAGCCTTCCAGTACCTGAGGGGGCCCACAGGAAAGCTGGGGAGAGACTTTCATATGGGCATGTAATGATTTTATGGTGGGAAGTGTCTTTGGAATGGAAGAGGATAGATTTCGGCTAGGTATTAGGAAGAAATTCTTTCCTGTGAGGGTGGTGAGACACGGAACAGGCTGCCCAGAGAGGTTGTGGGTGTTCCCACCCTGGAAGCATTCAAGGCCAGGCTGGATGGGGCTGTGTGCAACCCGGTCTGGTGGGAGGTACCCCTGCCTTTAGAAGGAGGGTTGAAACTAGATGATCTTAAAGGTCTCTTCCAACTGAAGCCATGTGAGTATTCTCTGGAAGTCTGGTAAAGAGACGTGGTCAGATTTTTGAGTTGGATATCTGGTTGCAACTCCAGATGTTCACTTTGAGAATTTGCTGCTCCTCAATTTATAGCAACTGAAAATGGAACACGAGGCGCAAATTCAATATTTTTTATTGCAATCTCCAGGTCTATTTTCAAACTCCTTTCTCAAAATGAAAGCACAGATGCGTAATCATCAGTGTCCAAAGGCTTGTGTTTGGCAAAGACATGAAAATGCATGCAGTCATTTTCTCTCAATTTCCATATTCCTGTTTGTTCTGTGTATTCCTACTGACACATCTATTCATTTACATGTAGTGCCACCCCACAGAGGATAAGGGAAGGTTGGAAAGGAGATGATTTGGCATGTAATATCCAGAATACTCAAATATTGTGTAATGTTGCAATTATAAACTGTATAGCTGTGATCCAGGATGACATTGTCTGTTGAACTGATATGAAAAGCACCCTGGAGTGCCATTCCTGTAATAAAATGGATGGCACAGTTCTGACAAACTTTGCAGAGACGGATTTATTTTCGGGAAAGATTTGCAAAAGATGCAGAGTTATCCAGTGACATGGAGGACATTTTGCTAATTTTGTGTCTTCAACAGAAGAAATATTGAGAGCAGTTTCTCATGCCCCTGTCCGTGCCTTTGTGCTCCGTATAGTGGTTGTGGTTGAGTTTGGGGCTCATTGTAGAGGGTGCGCGGATTTGGGTGGGTCGGTCAGGCGGCTCTCGGGGCGTGCGAGGAGGCGGGGAGGCGCCGGGTGCTGCAGCTTGGGTGCGTTGCCCGAAGCGCCGCCTCGGCAGGAGCGTGGGTGCTCACAGAGGGCGCTGCCCGTGGCGGCGGCGGCGGCGGGTATGCACGGGGGACAGCGGGGGCGTGTCTGAGCGTGTGTCCCGGTGCGTGTGGCGGCGAGAGGCCGCGGGCAGGAGCGCGTGCCGTCCCCGGAGCAGTCCCGCCGCGGGCCGCAGGGTGGTGCTCCTGGCCAAGGCGGCGCCGAGCGGCTGCGGGCGGGGAGAGGCCGAGCCCAGCGCAGCGCAGCGCAGCGCAGCGCAGGCGGGAGGAGGCGGCGGAGAGCGGCGGCAGAGAGCGGCGGCGGAGAGCTGTTGTCCGTGCTCTGAGCTCGGTGTGAGCCGCCGGCGGGCCGGGGCGGCCGCGCTCCGGGCTCCGTCCGCACCCGGCGAGAGGCAGCGAGGGAGGCAGCGAGGGAGGCCGCTTGCCGGGCGGCCGGAGGCTGTCCGCCGCCCCGCCATGGCGGCTGCAAGGCAAGTGCTGTGTCTGTGGGCTTTGCTGGGCGTGCCGCGCGTTCGCTGCGAGCCCATCCGCTACTCCGTGGCCGAGGAGGGCGAGAGCGGCTCGGTGGTGGCCGACGTGGCGGAGGACGCGGGGCTGGCCCCGGCGCAGCTCTCGGCTCGCCGGGCGCGCATCGCCTCGCCGGCCGGCCGGCAGCACTTTCGCTTGGAGCGCGGCAGCGGCCGCCTCGTTGTCGCCGAGCGGCTCGATCGGGAGGAGATGTGCGGACGCTCCCGCACCTGCACGCTCGCCTTCGAGCTGCTGCTCGCCGACCCGCTGCAGTTCTTTCCGATCGAGGTGTCCGTGGAGGACATCAATGACCACTCGCCGGTCTTCCCGGACGAACGAGTGACCTTTAAGATCCCCGAAACCAGCGACCCGGGCACACGTTTCCCTGTGGGGGCGGCTCAGGACTTGGACATTGGCAGCAATGACATCCAGGCTTATAGCATTTATCCTAAGAACGAATTCTTCAGTGTCTCCTCTCGGACTCAAAGCGAGAGTGAAATGCATGTTGATCTCATTCTGGAAAAGCCTCTGGACAGAGAGGAGCAGCCAGAGATGGATTTCACGCTCATTGCCACAGATGGGGGCTCTCCACCAAGAAGTGGTTCCACCCAAATCCACATCGTTGTTCTGGATGTAAATGACAATGTTCCCGTCTTCACACAGAAGGTGTATATGGGTCAAATTTCTGAAAGTGCTCCGGAAGGATCCATAGTCCTCAGGGTAGTGGCTAATGATGCTGATGATGGAATAAATGGCGACATAACATATGACTTCAGCCAAGCAAGTGGTCAGAGTTATTTGGATTTTGCAGTTGATGCCATGAGTGGTGAAATTCGTGTCATGAAACCTCTGGATTATGAGCAAACATTGAAATATGAATTCAGTGTGAGGGCGATGGATGGTGGAGGTCTTTCAGCCATGTGTAAGGTAGTGGTGGAGGTGCTGGATGTGAATGATAATGCACCAGAGATCGTGGTCAGTTCCTTCAGTAGCCCACTCCCTGAGAATGTAGCACCTGGAACAGTGGTCGCACTCTTTGCTGTCAGGGATCAGGATTCCGGTGTCAACGGGGAGATTACATGTGCCCTTGAAGAACAGCGTTCCTTCTCCCTCAGGCCAGCCTTCAAGAACTACTACGAGCTGGTGACCGTGAGCACACTGGACCGGGAGGAGAGAGCACAGCACATGGTGGTCGTCACGGCAGCAGATGCAGGCTCTCCTCCTCTCACCAGCACCCACACCTTCAGCGTGGACATCTCCGATGTCAACGACAACGCACCCGTCTTCAACCAGACGTCGTACACCATGTACGTGCATGAGAACAATGCACCTGCACTGCTCGTCGGGGCCGTGAAGGCGACGGATGCGGACGCGGGGCCCAACGCCAAGGTGAGCTATTCCGTGGTGCCAGCCCGTGGCCCGGAAGAAGAGCCCTGCTCGTGTGTGTCCGTGAACTCGGAGAGCGGAGGCGTGTTTGTGCTGCGGCCGCTGGACTACGAGCAGCTGAGGCAGCTGGAGGTGGTGGTGAGCGCTGCAGACGCGGGGTCCCCTCCCCTCAGCAGCAGCGTCAGCGTCCGCCTGCTGGTGGTGGACGAGAACGACAACGCGCCGCTGGTGCTGCACCCCAGCGCGCAGGACAGCAGCCCTCCTTCCAGCGAGCTGGTGCCCGCCGGGGCCGAGGCGGGGGACCTGGTGAGCAAAGTGGTGGCCGTGGACGCCGACTCGGGTCAGAACTCGTGGCTTTCCTACCAGCTGCTGAGGGCCACGGAGCCGGGGCTGTTTGCTGTGGGTGCCCAAAGCGGGGAGGTGCGGCTGAGGAGGCCGCCGACCGAGAGGGACGCTGCGAAGCAGAAGCTCGTCGTGCTGGTGCGGGACAACGGGCGGCCGCCGCTGTCGGCCACGGCAGCGCTCAGCGTGCTCCTCGTCCCCGGCTCCTGGGACGCTCAGCTGCCGCAGCAGAGCCCTGCTGCAGGCGAGGACGACGGCTCCCTCACCACCTCTTTGATCATCGCCTTGGTCTTTGTGTCGCTCCTCTTCTTGCTGTCGGCGGCCGCCTTTGTCGCCTGCAAGGTGTGCAAGAGGAAGGAGCTGAGTAGCGGGCCCGTGCTTTACGGCGCCAGCAGCGTGCAGAGCTACGTGGCTGACGGGGCCGCTGCCGGGACCCTGCCCCACGCCTATTGCTACGAGGTCAGCCTCACCACGGGCTCGGGCAACAGCGAGTTCAAGTTCCTGAAGCCCGTCCTCCCCAGCCTGCCAGCGCAGCACTGCAGCACGGGGGTGGGTGGCGCCCATGCTGAGGAGTTCCCTCCCGTGCCTGTCACTATGGGGGATGCTGATTTCGAGAGCCCCGGGATGCAGTCTGTGGCACAATTGAATGGGTTTTAATTCGCACAGGGTCTCCAGTTCGGGTAGATTCGTGGCTCGTTTAATTGGCAATTGGGTTTGATGGTTAATTGCATGTCCCCTTGTTTAGATCTGCATTTGTCATTTGCATCCCATAGCACAAGGTTGCTGTGCGTTCCCTCTGCTTCCCTGAAAGTACAGCAGCAACGTGATTCAAGTTTCATGCATGTCAATTAATGGTATTTTTATGATCTGTGATGTCTGTTTCTGGAATGCTTTCGCAGTGGGTTTCTTTCCATGGTGCCCCACTCATTTCTTCCCCATTTGCTGGGTGATCGTTTGGGCCATGCTTATTCCTTAGGGGGATACAGAACTGCACAGCTGCGGGGCTCAGTCTGGAGGGCAGTTTTCTGGGAGTTCCCTTAGGTAGCCCGGAGTCTGCACAGCCGGTGTCTTTGTGGCTTGAGAAAGGAAGGTCTCTGTGCAGTGGCATTCATCTCCAGAGGGATGTTGCATTTGCAATTGGCATTGTGCATTCCCAGACGGCTGAGTGAGAAGGACGGTTTCCCTCCATGTTCCATGATTGTCTTGAGGGACATCACGCGTCAAGTGAATGACAGCCGGGGGATCAGGCCTAGCCGGCATGGGTTCACAAAGCGCAGGTCCTGCTTGACCAACCTGATCTCCTTCTATGATCCAGTGACCCGTCTGGTGGATGAGGGAAAGGCTGTTGATGTAGTCTACGTAGATTTCATCAAAGCCTTTGACACTGTCTCCCACAGTATTCTCCTGCAGAAAGTGGCATTCCGTGGCTTGGACAGATACAGTCTTGGCTGGGTAAGGAACTGGCTGCAGGGCCGGGCCCAGATGGTGGTGAATGAAGTTGAACCTAGGTGGTGACTAGTCACGAGTGGTGTTCCGCAGGGTTCAGTGCTGGGGCCTGTCCTGTTTAATATTTTTATTGATGACCTGGATGAGGGCATTGAGTGCACCCTCAGGAAGTTTGCAGATGACACCAAGCTGTCTGGAAGTGTTGATCTGCCTGAGTGTAGCGAGGCCCTACAGAGGGATCTGGATAGGTTGGATAGCTGGGCTGAAGCCAATGGGATGGGATTCAACAAGACCAAATGCTGGGTCCTGCACTTTGGCCGCAATAACCCCAGGCAATGCTAGAGGCTTGGAGCAGAGTGGCTGGAAGACTGTGTAGAGGAAATGGACCTGGGGGTGTTGATTGACGCTAGACTGAACATGAGCCAGCAGTGTGCCCAGGGGGCCAAGAAGGCCAATGGCATCCTGGCTTGTATCAGAAATAGTGTGGCCAGCAGGAACAGGGAAGTAATTATCCCCCTGTACTCAGCACTGGGGAGGCCGCACCTCGAGTACTGTGTCCTGTTTTAGGCCCCACACTGTTTGACAGACATCGAGGCCCTGGAGTGTGTCCAGAGGAGGGCAACAAAGCTGGTGAGGGGTCTGGAGCACAGGTCTTATGAAGAGCGGCTGAAGGAGCTGGGATTGTTCAGTCTAGAGAAGAGGAGGCTCAGGGGAGACCTTACTGCTCTCTATAACTTCCTGAAGGGAGGTTGTAGTGAGCTGGGGGTCAGCCTCTTCTCTCGGGTGACTAGTGATAGGACTGGAGGGAATGGCGTCAAGCTGCGCCAGGGAAGATTCAGGCTGGACATTAGGAAATACTACTTGTCTGAAAGGGTGGTCAGGCACTGGAATGGGCTGCCCAGAGAGGTGGTGGAGTCACCGATCCTGGTGGTGTTCAAAGAGCGTTTGGATGTTGTGTTGAGGGTCATGGTTTAGCGAGAAGCACTGGTGAAGGGTGAATGGTTGGACTGGATGATCCTGTGTGTCTTTTCCAACCTTAGCGATTCTATGATTCTATGATTCTCTGACAGAAGCTGACAAACAGAAATTTGTAACACGTTTCAGGAGTGCTGTGGTTTGCTGTGTGTGGAGCTCTGCATTCCAAAGTGCTGCAGGCACTGCATTCTTCCTTTGCTGAGTTGTGCTTCTCTTTTTGTTTGCTCTGTGTTTTGCCTCCTGCTCATTATGTCTCTCCATACAGATGTGCCCTTATCCACCCACTCTGATGTATTGTCTTGCAGCTGAGCTGGGAAATTGTGTCATTGCCGAGGATTAGGAATTGTGTTGGACTGCATATAGACACATAGCTCTGAAAGTAATGCCTCCTATTTATTTCCATGGAAAATACAACTCTCAAATGACACACAAGAACCCTGCCTGATGGATTGGAATCATAGTTACAGAATTCGATTTTTCATCGTAATCCCCATTGTACCTCTGCATTTTATGGGCTGTGAACCAAAGCCTTCATGTTGCACTCATATTAATCTTTGACAGAGGATGTGGCCCTCTGTAGCCACTGCAGAAATACATCATGCAACACCTCACGGTGCTCACATCCACTCTTTGTCCTCCATAAACATTCAGCAAGCGTTAGTGAATGTCAGTGGGTGCAATTCTTTGTGCATGGATAAGTGCAGCGATGCACTTCCTTGTGAGATGCCATTTGGTCAGATTGTCCCTCTATTGCCATCCATCACATGGTATCAAAACACAGTGGGATATTGGTGGGAACGTTCAGCCTCCGCTTTGTACCACCAGCGTTTGCCTTGGACAGCATGGGCCACCACAATAAATCGGGAGGCATTACTTTCAGAGCAGCACTGATGGAATACACGGAATCGTAATTATGTACATAATAAAACATTTGAATTGTCAATATTTCTGGTAAATCTTTTTATAAAGGGGGAACAAAAACATGAAACCAGTGGGATATTTGACCTTTTCTTTTTGGTGACAGCAGTGCATCAGGCTGGTTTGGCCGCAGTGTCTGGAATTCTTAGGGGAGTCTCAACATCTTCATTGGAGATTTTGGATGAAATGTTACTCCTGTTGAACTTCATCCCTGAAAACAGTTATCCACAAGGGTACATACTACCAAAAAGCCATGCCGTGAGTGAAGGCTGATGGTGAAGTGAGAGATATTTCTCTCTGGTAAGATAGGGACTGTTGAAGTCTTCACCAGCCAGGGCTCTAGCTGCATGGCCCAAGCTGCAGAAAGCAAAGGTAAGAACTGGGAGAAGGAGGATCTGCCTGCTGTCAGTGAAGATCACATTTGTGACCATCTAAAGAACCTGCAGGTGCACAAGTGCGTGGGACCCAATGAGATCCACCCACGGCATATGAGGCAGACACAATTGCCAAACTGCTATCCATCATATTTGAAAGGTCATGGTAGACTGGTAAAGATTCCACCAATTGGAAAATGGGAGACATAATCTCCATTTCACTAAAGGGGGAAAAAGAAATATTACCGACCTAAAGGCCACTCAGTCTCACCTCTGTGCCTGGCAAGAACATGGGGCAGATCATACTGATGGCCGTACTGAGGCACGTGGAAAATAAGGAGGAGGTGATTGGTGGAAACCGGCATGGCTTCACCAAGGGCAAGTCATGCCTGACAAACTTGGTGGCCTTGTATGATGCAGTTACAGCATCAGTGGATAAATGAAGAGCAACTTATGTAATCTACCTGGACTTGTGCAAAGGATTGGACACAGCCCTGCATGACATCTCATCACCAAATTGGAGAATAAATGCTTTTGTTGGACAAACAACTGGCTGGACAAGGAATTAGCTGGATGGTCACACTCAGAGATCTGTGGTCAATTACATGAAGTTCAACCATGACATAGGTGAAGTTGTGCAGCTGTGTCGGGACAATCCCTAGATCAAATATAGGCAGGACAGAGAGCAGCTTGAGAGCAGCTTGAACCCTGAGAGAATGTTTTGGGGGTGTTGCCTTGATGAAAGACTCAACCTGAGCAACAATGTGCTCTTGCAGCCCAGAAGGCCGAATTTATCCTGGGTTGCCTCGTGAAAAGTGTGCCGAGATTGCTGAGAGTGGTGATTCTGCTCCTCTACTTGCACTCTTTAGACCCCACCTGGAGTTCTGTGCCCAGCTGTCGTGCCTGCTACACAAGAAGGACATGGAGCTGTTGGAGCAGGTCTGGAGGGGGGCCACAGAGATGATGAGAGGGTTGGAGCACCTCTTCTCTGAGGACAGGCTGAGAGAGCTGGGGGACTTCAGCTTGGAAAAGAGGAGGACCTTATAGTGGCTTTCCAGTACCTGAAGGGGCCTATAGTAAATTCGGAAAGAGACTTTTATAAGGGTATGTAGCAACAGAATGAGAGACAATGGCTTTAAAGTGGAAGAGGATAGATTTAGACTAGATTCATTAGGAATGATTCATTTACTGTGGGAGTGGTGAGGCACTGGAAGAAGTTAGTAGAGATGGCTGTGGATGCCCCCAACCTTGGAAGCATTCAAGGCCAGACTGGATGGGGCTGTGAGCAACCTGGTCTAGAGGGAAGTGACCTTGCCTACAGCTGGAGTGTTGGAAATAGAAGATCTTCCAGGTCCCTTCCTACCCAGGCTATTCAATGTTTTTATAAAAGACTGGTAAAGAGATCAGGTCAGAATTATGAGTTGAATCTCTGATTGCTACCCTAGGAATTCACTTGGAAAATTTGCTGCTTCTGTGTTTATAGCAACAGAAAGTGGAGTTGTAGATGGAAATTCGAGATTTTTTTTCTTTTTGCAATGTTGAATCCTATTTTCAAATTCGTTTATCAAAAGTGAATGCACAGCTGTGTATTGTTCATTGTTCAGAGCTCTGTGTTTAGCAAATGCATGAAACTGCATGCAGTTACTTTCTCTCTTTTCCCATATTCCTGATTGCACTGTTTTCCTACTGGCATATCTGTTCCTTAATGTGTACTGCCACCCCACAGAGATTAAGGGAAGGTTGGGAAGAAGACGATTTGGCACAATGCATTCATAATACACAGACATTGTGTTATGTTGTGGTTATGAACTGTATTGCTGTGATCCAGGATCCAGGACATTGTATGCAGAACCGACATGGAAAGGTCTTTAGAGTGCAGTTCCTGTGATAAATTGGGTGGTGTTCTTTCGATAATCATTGTAGAGTTATTCTTATTATTTCACTTTTACTTTTAGGGGAAAGACCTGCAATAGATGCAGAGTTTTCCAGGTACTTTGAGGTTCTCTCTCTCTTTTTTTTTTTTTAATACAGAGCATGCAAATGAAGAACTATTTATATCATTTTCTCAGCAAATTACCTTTATCTTTGTACTTCAAACAGGGGTTGTGGTTGTTTTTGGGGCTAACTTTAGGAGATGCATGTTTAATTAGGAGTGAAGTGCCACAGAATATTTGGAAACAGGCGCTGCGTTGTGCTGCGGGTTTTTTTCTTCTCTTCTCCGCTGCGTGTGGCGGCGAGAGGCCGCGGGCAGGAGCGCGTGCCGTCCCCGGAGCAGTCCCGCCGCGGGCCGCAGGGTGGTGCTCCTGGCCAAGGCGGCGCCGAGCGGCTGCGGGCGGGGAGAGGCCGAGCCCAGCGCAGCGCAGCGCAGCGCAGCGCAGGCGGGAGGAGGCGGCGGAGAGCGGCGGCAGAGAGCGGCGGCGGAGAGCTGTTGTCCGTGCTCTGAGCTCGGAGTGAGCCGCCGGCGGGCCGGGGCGGCCGCGCTCCGGTCTCCGTCCGCACCCGGCGAGAGGCAGCGAGGGAGGCAGCGAGGGAGGCCGCTTGCCGGGCGGCCGGAGGCTGTCCGCCGCCCCGCCATGGCGGCTGCAAGGCAAGTGCTGTGTCTGTGGGCTTTGCTGGGCGTGCCGCGCGTTCGCTGCGAGCCCATCCGCTACTCCGTGGCCGAGGAGGGCGAGAGCGGCTCGGTGGTGGCCGACGTGGCGGAGGACGCGGGGCTGGCCCCGGCGCAGCTCTCGGCTCGCCGGGCGCGCATCGCCTCGCCGGCCGGCCGGCAGCACTTTCGCTTGGAGCGCGGCAGCGGCCGCCTCGTTGTCGCCGAGCGGCTCGATCGGGAGGAGATGTGCGGACGCTCCCGCACCTGCACGCTCGCCTTCGAGCTGCTGCTCGCCGACCCGCTGCAGTTCTTCCCGATCGAGGTGTCCGTGGAGGACATCAATGACCACTCGCCGGTCTTCCCGGACGAACGAGTGACCTTTAAGATCCCTGAGAGGGGCGACCCGGGCTCGCGTTTCCCTGTGGGGGCGGCTCAGGACCTGGACATTGGCAGCAATGACATCCAGGCGTACAGCATCATTCCTGAGAACGAGTTCTTCACTGTCTTCATTCAGAGTGAGAATGGGAAGTTTATAGAACTGGTTTTGGAGAAGCCTCTGGACAGAGAGGAGCAGCCAGAGATGGATTTCACTCTCGTTGCCACCGATGGGGGCTCTCCGCCCAGGAGCGGGACCACCCAAATCCACATCATAGTTATGGATGTAAATGACAATGCTCCCGTCTTCACACAGAAGGTCTACATTGGTCATGTTTTGGAAAATGCTCCAGAGGGCTCTGTAGTTCTCAGAGTGGTGGCCATTGATGCAGATGAGGGTGTTAATGGGGACATCTCGTATCAGTTCAGCCAATCAGTAGGACACAGGCATTCATTGTTCACGATCAACTCCAAAACAGGTGAAATTGGCATTGCAAAGCCTTTAGATTTTGAGACTGAAAAGAAACATGAACTTACCGTGCAGGCAATTGATGGTGGGGGACTCTCATCCATGTGCAATGTGATAGTGGAGGTGCTGGATGTGAATGACAATGCGCCGGAGATCATGGTCAGTTCCTTCAACAGCCCAATCCTGGAGAATGTAGAACCTGGAACAGTGGTCGCACTCTTTGCTGTCAGGGATCAGGATTCCGGTGTAAATGGGGAGATTACATGTGCCCTTGAGGAACAGCTCTCCTTCGCCCTCAGGCCAGCCTTCAAGAACTACTACGAGCTGGTGACTGTGCGCACACTGGACCGGGAGGAGAGAGCACGGCACATGGTGGTCGTCACGGCAGCAGATGCAGGCTCTCCTCCTCTCACCAGCACCCACACCTTCAGCGTGGACATCTCCGATGTCAACGACAACGCACCCGCCTTCAACCAGACGTCGTACACCATGTACGTGCATGAGAACAATGCACCTGCACTGCTCGTCGGGGCCGTGAAGGCGACGGATGCGGACGCGGGGCCCAACGCCAAGGTGAGCTATTCCGTGGTGCCAGCCCGTGGCCCGGAAGAAGAGCCCTGCTCGTGTGTGTCCGTGAACTCGGAGAGCGGAGGCGTGTTTGTGCTGCGGCCGCTGGACTACGAGCAGCTGAGGCAGCTGGAGGTGGTGGTGAGCGCTGCAGACGCGGGGTCCCCTCCCCTCAGCAGCAGCGTCAGCGTCCGCCTGCTGGTGGTGGACGAGAACGACAACGCGCCGCTGGTGCTGCACCCCAGCGCGCAGGACAGCAGCCCTCCTTCCAGCGAGCTGGTGCCCGCCGGGGCCGAGGCGGGGGACCTGGTGAGCAAAGTGGTGGCCGTGGACGCCGACTCGGGTCAGAACTCGTGGCTTTCCTACCAGCTGCTGAGGGCCACGGAGCCGGGGCTGTTTGCTGTGGGTGCCCAAAGCGGGGAGGTGCGGCTGAGGAGGCCGCCGACCGAGAGGGACGCTGCGAAGCAGAAGCTCGTCGTGCTGGTGCGGGACAACGGGCGGCCGCCGCTGTCGGCCACGGCAGCGCTCAGCGTGCTCCTCGTCCCCGGCTCCTGGGACGCTCAGCTGCCGCAGCAGAGCCCTGCTGCAGGCGAGGACGACGGCTCCCTCACCACCTCTTTGATCATCGCCTTGGTCTTTGTGTCGCTCCTCTTCTTGCTGTCGGCGGCCGCCTTTGTCGCCTGCAAGGTGTGCAAGAGGAAGGAGCTGAGTAGCGGGCCCGTGCTTTACGGCGCCAGCAGCGTGCAGAGCTACGTGGCTGACGGGGCCGCTGCCGGGACCCTGCCCCACGCCTATTGCTACGAGGTCAGCCTCACCACGGGCTCGGGCAACAGCGAGTTCAAGTTCCTGAAGCCCGTCCTCCCCAGCCTGCCAGCGCAGCACTGCAGCACGGGGGTGGGTGGCGCCCATGCTGAGGAGTTCCCTCCCGTGCCTGTCACTATGGAGGATGCTGATTTCGAGAGCCCCGGGATGCAGTCTGTGGCACAATTGAATGGGTTTTAATTCGCACAGGGTCTCCAGTTCGGGTAGATTCGTGGCTTGTTTAATTGGCATTTGGGTTTGATGGTTAATTGCATGTCCTCTTGTTTAGATCTGCATTTGTCATGTGCATCCCATAGCACAAGGTTGCTGTGCGTTCCCTCTGTTCCCCTGAAAGTACAACAGCAACGTGATTCAAGTTTCATGCATGTCAATTAATGGCATTTTTATGATCTGTCATGTTTCTGGAATTATCTGTTTATGTCTGTTTTTGGAATGCTTCCGCAGTGGATTTCTTTCCATGGTGCCCAGCTCATTTCTTCCCCATTTGCTGGGTGATCGTTTGGGCCATGCTTATTCCTGAGGGGGATGCAGAACTGCACAGCTGCGGGGCTCAGTCTGGAGGGCAGTTTTCTGGGAGTTCCCTTAGGTAGCCCGGAGTCTGCACAGCCGGTGTCTTTGTGGCTTTAAAAAAGAAGGTCTCTGTGCAGTGGCATTCATCTCCAGAGGGATGTTGCATTTGCAATTGGCATTGTGCATTCCCAGACGGCTGAGTGAGAAGGACGGTTTCCCTCCATGTTCTCTGAAAGAAGCTGACAAACAGAAATTTGCATCACGTTTCAGGAGTGCTGTGGTTTGCTGTGTGTGGAGCGCTACATTCCAAAGTGCTGCAGGCACTGCATTCTCCATTGCTGACTTGAGCTTCTCTTTTTGTTTGCTGTGTGTTTTGCCTCCTGCTCATTATGTCTCTCCATACAGATGTGCCCTTAGCCACCCACTCTGATGTATTGTCTTGCAGCTGAGCTGGGAAATTGTGTCATTGACGAGGAATAGGAATTGTGTTGGACTGGATATAGACACATAGCTCTGAAAGTAATGCCTCCTATTTATTTCCATGGAAAGTACAACTCTTAAATGGCACACAATAATCCTGCTTGATGGAGTGGAATTATAGTTACGGAATTCGATTTTTCATCGTAATCCCCATTGTACCTCTGCATTTTACGGGCTGTGAACCAAAGCCTTCATGTTGCACTCATATTAATCTTTGACAGAGGAGGTGGCCCTCTGTAGCCACTGCTGAAATACATCTTTTTGTCCTCCATATACATTCAGCAAGCGTTAGTGAATGTCAGTGGATGCAATTCTTTGTGCATGGAGGAGCGCAGCGATGCACTTCCATGTGAGATGCCGTTTGGTCAGACTGCCCCTCTATTGCCATCCACCACATGGTACCAAAACACAGTGGGATATTGGTGGGAACGTTCAGCCTCTGCTTTGTACCGCCAGCGTTGGCCTTGGACAGCATGGGCCACCACAATAAATAGGGAGGCATTACTTTCAGAGCAGCACTGATGGAATTCATGGAATTGTAATTACGTACATAATAAAACATTTGAATTGTCAATATTTCTGGTAAATCTTTCTAAAAAGGGGGAACAAAAACATGAAACCAGTGGGATATTTGACCTTTTCTTTTTGGTGACAGCAGTGCATCAGGCCGGTTTGGCCGCAGTGTCTGGAATTCTTAGGGGAGTCTCAACATCTTCATTGGAGATTTTGGATGAAATGTTACTCCTGTTGAACTTCATCCCTGAAAACAGTTATCCACAAAGTTACATACTACCAAAAAAGCCATGCCGTGAGTGAAGGCTGATGATGAAGTGAGAGATGTTTCTCTCTGGTAAGATAGGGACTGTTGAAGTCTTCACCAGCCAGGGCTCTAGCTGCATGGCCCAAGCTGCAGAAAGCAAAGGTAAGAACTGGGAGAAGGAGGATCTGCCTGCTGTCAGTGAAGATCACATTTGTGACCATCTAAAGAACCTGCAAGTGCACAAGTGCGTGGGACCCAATGAGATCCACCCACGGCATATGAGGCAGACACAATTGCCAAACTGCTATCCATCATATTTGAAAGGTCATGGTAGACTGGTAAAGATTCCACCAATTGGAAAAGGGGAGACATAATCCCCATTTCACTAAAGGGGGAAAAAGAAATATTACCGACCTAAAGGCCACTCAGTCTCACCTCTGTGCCTGGCAAGAACATGGGGCAGATCGTACTGATGGCCGTACTGAGGCACGTGGAAAATAAGGAGGAGGTGATTGGTGGAAACCGACATGGCTTCACCAAGGGCAAGTCATGCCTGACAAACTTGGTGGCCTTGTATGATGCAGTTACAGCATCAGTGGATAAATGAAGAGCAACTTATGTAATCTACCTGGACTTGTGCAAAGGATTGGACACAGCCCTGCATGACATCTCATCGCCAAATTGGAGACTAAATGCTTTTGTTGGACAAACAACTGGCTGGACAAGGAATTAGCTGGATGGTCACACTCAGTGATCTGTGGTCAGTGGCTCCCTGTGCAGTGGAGACCGGTGATGGGTAGCATTGCTCAGGGACTGGTTCTGAGACCAGTGCTACTTAAGTGTTTGTGGGTGACCTGGATGGCTGGATTGTGTGCACGCTCAGCAGGTTTGCCGGCGATGCAAGCTGAGTGGAGCAGTTGACATGCTAGAGGAAAGGGATGCCATCCAGAGGGATGTGGACAGGCTTGAGAGGCAGTCCCGTGCCAACCTCATGAAGTTCAACCATGACATAGGTGAAGTTGCGCAGCTGTGTCGGGACAATCCCTAGATCATATATAGGCAGGACAGAGAGAACAGCTTGAGAGCAGCTTGAACCCTGAGAGAATGTTCTGGGGGTGTTGCCTTGATGAAAGACTCAACCTGAGCAACAATGTGCTCTTGCAGCCCAGAAGGCCGAATTTATCCTGGGTTGCCTTGTGAAAAGTGTGCCTAGATTGTTGAGAGTGGTGATTCTGCTCCTCTACTTGCACTCTTTAGACCCCACCTGGAGTTCTGTGCCCAGCTGTCGTACCTGCTACACAAGAAGTGCAAGGAGCTGTTGGAGCAGGTCTGGAGGAGGGCCACAGAGATGATGAGAGGGTTGGAGCACCGCTTCTATGAGGACAGGCTGAGAGAGCTGGGGGACTTCGGCCTGGAAAAGGGGAGAACCTTATAGTGGCTTTCCAGTACCTGAAGGGGCCTACAGGAAATTTGGAAAGAGAGTTTTATTAGTGCTGTGGTTTGCTGTGTGTGGAGCCCTTCGTTTCCAAGTGCTACAGGCACTGCATTCTTCCTTTGCTGAGCTGTGCTTCTTATGGTGTTTGCTGTGCGTTTTGCCTCCTGCTCATTATGTCTCTCCATACAGCTGTGCTCTGATCCACCCACTCTGATGCATTCTCTTGCAGCTGAGCTGGGAAATTGGGTCTTTGCTGAGTCCAGCAACCAGCACTACAGCTGCTCGCATGGTGTTGTGACACACCATAACTCATGGGTGTCCAACCTTCTGGCTTGCCTGGGCTGCATTGTGTTAGTCGGAATTGTCTTGGTTTGCATGTAGGTACATTGCTTGGAAAGTAATGCCTCCTCTTTATTTCCATGGAAACTGGAACCGACACAAGGAACACAATAGCGCTGTTGGATAGTGCTGATTCCCAGTTAGAAAATGCTGTTTTTTCAACATAGTCATCATCATAGCTATGCGTATTCACTGGCAGTGATCCTGAGCCTGGACGTTGCTGTCATGATCATCTGCACCAGTGAAGCTGACCATCTGTTGCTACTGCTGAAACACACCACTCACCACCTCAGGGTGCTCACCTCCACTGCCTGATCTCCATAATCATTCTGCAAGTGTTGACGAATGTCCGTGATTGAACTTTTTCTGCATGGAGTTTTTCATTGACAATCAGAGCTTGTTAAAATCTTCCATGTCAGATCTTATTTTGTCAATCTGCCCCTCTGCTGCCATCTGCCAAACGGTAACAAAAGGTAATGGGATATTGGTGGGATGGTTCAACCTCTTCTGTCATTCCACCAAAGTACACCTTGCATATCGTGGGACACCGCAATAAAATGGGAAGCATTACTTTCCAAGCTGCCCTCATTGAGTATACAGCATCATTATTATGAAAGTACTAAAACATTTGCATTTTAAAAATATTTCTTAAAACTTATATAAAAGAGGAACAGAAACATGAAAGGAGTGTGACATTTTCCTGGTGAGAACAATGCATCAGGCTGGTTTGGTGGTACCAGATGCAATTCTTACTGACGACTCAGTGTCCTCTTCAGAGTATTCTGATGAAAAGTTTCTCCACCTGTACTTCATCCTTGATAACAGATATTCACAAATGTACATACAACAAAGAAACAAAGACATGAGTAAAGGTTGATGGTGAAGTGAGAGATATTTCTCTCTGGTAAGATAGGGACTGTGAAAGTTTTCGCCAGCCAGGACTCTAGCTGCATGGCCCAAGCTGCAGAAAGCAAAGGTAAGAACTGGGAGAAGGAGGATCTGCCTGCTGTCAGTGAAGATCACATTTGTGACCATCTAAAGAACCTGCAGGTGCACAAGTGCGTGGGACCCGATGTGCTCCGTCCCCGAGTTCTGCAGCACATGAAGTTGACAGGCTACTATCCATCATATTTGAAAGGTCATGGCAGCCTGGTGAAGTTCCCACAGAGTGAAAAAGGGGAAACATAACCCCATTTTCAAGAAAGGAAAAAAAGATCCAGAAAACTGACAGCCACTCAGTCTTACCAGTGTACCTGACAGGACCATGGAGCCTGAAGGCCTCCTGAAGGCTCCCTGAAGGCCCTACTGAAGTGCATGGAAAATAAGGAGATGGTGACTGATGGTAGCCGCCATGGCTTTACCAAGGGCAAGTCATGCCTGGCAAGCTCGGTGGCCAAGTTACAGCATCAGTGGATAAAGGAAGAGCGGGTGGTTTAATCTACTTGGACTTATGCAAAGGTTTGGGCACAGTCCCGCATGACATCTGGTTGCTACATAGGAGAAAAATTGTTTTTGATGGAGAAACTACTTGCTGGATAACAAATTAGATGGATGGTAACAGTGAACGATCTGTGGTCAATGACTCCATGTCCAGTGGAGACCAGTGATGTGTGGCATTCCTCCGGGACTGGTTCTGGGACCGGTGCTATTTAAGTGTTTTTGGGTGACATGGATGGCTGGATTGAGTGCACCCTCAGCAAGTTTGCAGGTGATGCAAGCTGAGTGGTGCCGTTGACATGCTAGAGGTAAGAGATGCCATCCAGAGGGACGCGCTCAGTCTTGAGAGGTGGGCTCATGCCAACCTCATGAAGTTCAACCAAGACACGTGCAGCATTGTGCACCTGGGTCAGGGCAATCCCTAGCTCAAATGCAGGCTGGTCAGAGAATGTCTTGAGAGCAGCCCTGAGGAGAAGGACTTCAAGGTGTTGGTTGATGAAAGACTCTACATGGGCAGCAGTGTGCTTTTGTGGTCCAGAAGGCAGAAGTTATCTAGGGTTGCCTCAAGAGAAGCACGACAAACTGTTCAATGGAAGTGATTCTTCCCCTCTACTCTGTCCTCATGAGACCCCACCTGGAGTACTGCATGCAGTTTTGAGGCCTACCATGTAAGAAGGACATGGATCTGTTGGAGTAGGTTCAGAGGAGCACCACAAAGATGATGAGAGGGCTGGAGCATCTCCCCTGTGTGGACAGGCTGAGAGTGCTGGGGCTCTACAGCCTGGAGAAGAAAAGACTCTGGGGGTAGCTTATAGTGGACTTCCAGTACATGAAGAGGCACACAGGAAAGTTGGGGAGGGATTTTTAAAAGGACATGTACTGACAGGATGAGGGAAAATGGCTTTGAAGTCATAGAGAGTAGGTTTAGACTAGGTATGAAGAAGAAAATCTTTACTGTAGGGGTGGTGAGAAACTGGAAGAAGTTACCAGGAGGTGTGGATGCCCCCACCCTGAAAGCGTCCAAGGCCAGACTGGATGGGGCTGTGAGCAATCTGGTCTGGTGGGTTGTGGCCCTACTTCAGCAGAAGAGTTGGATTCAGAGGATCTTGAAGGTCCCTTCCAACCCAAACCATTGTAGGATTCTAGGAAAGTTGGGTAAAGGCATGTGGTAAGATCTTTGAGTTGGATATATGGTTGCAACTCCAGATGTTCCCTTTGAAAGTTATTTGCTAATGTATGTATATGAACAGAAAATGAAGATGTAGGCATAAATTCATGATTTTTATTTCAATCTTGAATCCTATTTCCACATTCCATTATCATAAGTGAAAGCATAATTGCATACTCTTTGTTGCTCAGAGCTGTGTGTTACGCAAGACCAGTAAAATGCATGTTTTCCTACTGACACATCTATTCATTTACATGTACTGCCACCCCACAGAGGATAAGGGAAGGTTGGAAAGGAGATGATTTGGCATGTAATATTCAGAATACTCAAATATTGTGTAATGTTACAGTTGTAAACTGTATAGCTGTGATCCAGGATGACATTGTCTGTTGAACTGATATGAATAGCACCCTGGAGTGCCATTCCTGTAATAAAATGGATGGCACAGTTCTGACAAACTTTGCAGAGACGGATTTATTTTCGGGAAAGATTTGCAAAAGATGCAGAGTTATCCAGTGACTTGGAGGCCATTTTTGCTAATTCTGTGTCTTCAACAGAAGAAATATTGAGAGCATTTTCTCATGCCCCTGTCCGTGCCTTTGTGCTTCACAGAGTGGTTGTGGTTGAGTTTGGGGCTCATTGTAGAGGGTGCGCGGATTTGGGTGGGTCGGTCAGGCGGCTCTCGGGGCGTGCGAGGAGTCGGGGAGGCGCCGGGTGCTGCAGCTTGGGTGCGTTGCCCGAAGCGCCGCCTCGGCAGGAGCGTGGGCGTTCGCCGTGGGCACTGCCCGTGGCGGCGGCGTGTCTGAGCGTGCGGCTGCGGGGCGTTCGCGCGTGTGTCCCGGTGCGTGTGGCGGCGAGAGGCCGCGGGCAGGAGCGCGTCCCGTCCCCGGAGCAGTCCCGCCGCGGGCCGCAGGGTGGTGCTCCTGGCCAAGGCGGCGCCGAGCGGCTGCGGGCGGGGAGAGGCCGAGCCCAGCGCAGCGCAGCGCAGGCGGGAGGTGGCGGCGGAGAGCGGCGGCAGAGAGCGGCGGCGGAGAGCTGTTGTCCGTGCTCTGAGCTCGGTGTGAGCCGCCGGCGGGCCAGGGCGGCCGCGCTCCGGGCTCCGTCCGCACCCGGCGAGAGGCAGCGAGGGAGGCAGCGAGGGAGGCCGCTTGCCGGGCGGCCGGAGGCTGTCCGCCGCCCCGCCATGGCGGCTGCAAGGCAAGTGCTGTGTCTGTGGGCTTTGCTGGGCGTGCCGCGCGTTCGCTGCGAGCCCATCCGCTACTCCGTGGCCGAGGAGGGCGAGAGCGGCTCGGTGGTGGCCGACGTGGCGGAGGACGCGGGGCTGGCCCCGGCGCAGCTCTCGGCTCGCCGGGCGCGCATCGCCTCGCCGGCCGGCCGGCAGCACTTTCGCTTGGAGCGCGGCAGCGGCCGCCTCGTTGTCGCCGAGCGGCTCGATCGGGAGGAGATGTGCGGACGCTCCCGCACCTGCACGCTCGCCTTCGAGCTGCTGCTCGCCGACCCGCTGCAGTTCTTTCCGATCGAGGTGTCCGTGGAGGACATCAATGACCACTCGCCGGTCTTCCCGGACGAACGAGTGACCTTTAAGATCCCTGAGAGGGGCGACCCGGGCACACGTTTCCCTGTGGGGGCGGCTCAGGACCTGGACATTGGCAGCAATGACATCCAGGCTTATAGCATCATTCCTGAGAACGAATACTTCACTGTCTTCATACAGAGTGAGAATGAGAAATTTATAGAACTGGTTTTGGAGAAGCCTCTGGACAGAGAGGAGCAGCCAGAAATGGATTTCACTCTCGTTGCCACAGATGGGGGTTCTCCACCCCGAACTGGTTCAACCGAAATCCACATCACTGTTCTGGATATAAATGACAATGTTCCCGTCTTCACACAGAAGGTTTACATTGGTCATGTTTTGGAAAATGCTCCAGAGGGCTCTGTGGTCCTCAGAGTGGTGGCCAACGATGCAGATGAGGGTGTTAATGGGGACATCTCGTATCAGTTCAGCCAATCAGTAGTACACAGGCATTCATTGTTCACGATTAACCCCAAAACAGGCGAAATTGGCATTGCAAAGCCTTTAGATTTTGAGACCGAAAAGAAACATAAACTTACCGTGCAGGCAGTTGATGGTGGGGGACTCTCATCCATGTGCAATGTGATAGTGGAGGTGCTGGATGTGAATGATAATGCACCAGAGATCGTGGTCAGTTCCTTCAACAGCCCACTCCCGGAGAATGTAGAACCTGGAACGGTAATTGCTCTCTTTGCTGTCAGGGATCAGGATTCCGGTATCAATGGGGAGATTACATGTGCCCTTGAAGAACAGCTCTCCTTCGCCCTCAGGCCAGCCTTTAAGAATTACTACGAGCTGGTGACCGTGAGCACGTTGGACCGGGAGGAGAGAGCACAGCACATGGTGGTCGTCACGGCAGCAGATGCAGGCTCTCCTCCTCTCACCAGCACCCACACCTTCAGCGTGGACATCTCCGATGTCAACGACAACGCACCCGTCTTCAACCAGACGTCGTACACCATGTACGTGCATGAGAACAATGCACCTGCACTGCTCGTCGGGGCCGTGAAGGCGACGGATGCGGACGCGGGGCCCAACGCCAAGGTGAGCTATTCCGTGGTGCCAGCCCGTGGCCCGGAAGAAGAGCCCTGCTCGTGTGTGTCCGTGAACTCGGAGAGCGGAGGCGTGTTTGTGCTGCGGCCGCTGGACTACGAGCAGCTGAGGCAGCTGGAGGTGGTGGTGAGCGCTGCAGACGCGGGGTCCCCTCCCCTCAGCAGCAGCGTCAGCGTCCGCCTGCTGGTGGTGGACGAGAACGACAACGCGCCGCTGGTGCTGCACCCCAGCGCGCAGGACAGCAGCCCTCCTTCCAGCGAGCTGGTGCCCGCCGGGGCCGAGGCGGGGGACCTGGTGAGCAAAGTGGTGGCCGTGGACGCCGACTCGGGTCAGAACTCGTGGCTTTCCTACCAGCTGCTGAGGGCCACGGAGCCGGGGCTGTTTGCTGTGGGTGCCCAAAGCGGGGAGGTGCGGCTGAGGAGGCCGCCGACCGAGAGGGACGCTGCGAAGCAGAAGCTCGTCGTGCTGGTGCGGGACAACGGGCGGCCGCCGCTGTCGGCCACGGCAGCGCTCAGCGTGCTCCTCGTCCCCGGCTCCTGGGACGCTCAGCTGCCGCAGCAGAGCCCTGCTGCAGGCGAGGACGACGGCTCCCTCACCACCTCTTTGATCATCGCCTTGGTCTTTGTGTCGCTCCTCTTCTTGCTGTCGGCGGCCGCCTTTGTCGCCTGCAAGGTGTGCAAGAGGAAGGAGCTGAGTAGCGGGCCCGTGCTTTACGGCGCCAGCAGCGTGCAGAGCTACGTGGCTGACGGGGCCGCTGCCGGGACCCTGCCCCACGCCTATTGCTACGAGGTCAGCCTCACCACGGGCTCGGGCAACAGCGAGTTCAAGTTCCTGAAGCCCGTCCTCCCCAGCCTGCCAGCGCAGCACTGCAGCACGGGGGTGGGTGGCGCCCATGCTGAGGAGTTCCCTCCCGTGCCTGTCACTATGGGGGATGCTGATTTCGAGAGCCCCGGGATGCAGTCTGTGGCACAATTGAATGGGTTTTAATTCGCACAGGGTCTCCAGTTCGGGTAGATTCGTGGCTTGTTTAATTGACATTTGGCTTTCATAGTTCAATCCATGTCCCCATGTTTAGACCTGCATTTGTCATTTGCATCCCATAGCACAAGGTTGCTGTGCGTTCCCTCTGCTCCCCTGAAAGTACAGCAGCAACGTGATTCAAGTTTCATGCATGTCAATTAATGGTATTTTTATGATCTGTTATGTCTGTTTTTGGAATGCTTCCGCATTGGATTTCTCTCCATGGTGCCCCACTCATTTCTTCCCCCATTTGCTGGGTGATCGTTTGGGCCATGCTTATTCCTGAGGGGGATGCAGAACTGCACAGCTGCGGGGCTCAGTCTGGAGGGCAGTTTTCTGGGAGTTCCCTTAGGTAGCCCGGAGTCTGCACAGCCGGTGTCTTTGTGGCTTGAGAAAGGAAGGTCTCTGTGCAGTGGCATTCATCTCCAGAGGGATGTTGCATTTGCAATTGGCATTGTGCATTCCCAGAAGGCTGAGTGAGAAGGACCGTTTCCCTCCATGTTCTCTGAAAGAAGCTGACAAACAGAAAGTTGCATCACGTTTCAGGAGTGCTGTGGTTTGCTGTGTGTGGAGCTCTGTATTTCCAAGTGCTACAGGCACTGCATTCTTCCTTTGCTGAGTTGTGCTTCTTCCCGTGTTTGCTGTGCGTTTTCCCTCCTGCTCATTATGTCTCTCCATACAGCTGTGCTCTGATCCACCCACTCTGATGCATTCTCTTGCAGCTGAGCTGGGAAATTGGGTCTTGCTGAGTCCAGCAACCAGCACTACAGCTGCTCGCATGGTGTTGTGACACACCGTAACTCATGGGTGTCCAACCTTCTGGCTTGCCTGGGCTGCATTGTGTTAGTCAGAATTGTCTTGGTTTGCATGTAGGTACATTGCTTGGAAAGTAATGCCTCCTCTTTATTTCCATGGAAACTGGAACCGACACAAGGAACACAATAGCACTGTTGGACAGAGCAGATTCCCATTTACAAAATGCTGTTTTTTCAACATAGTCACCATCATAGCTTTGTGTATTCACTTGCAGTGATCCTGAGCCTGGACGTTGCTGTCATGATCATCTGCACCAGTGAAGCTGACCGTCTGTTGCTACTGCTGAAACACACCGCTCACCACCTCAGGGTGCTCACCTCCACTGCCTGATCTCCATAATCATTCAGCAAGTGTTGATGAATGTCCGTGATTGAACTTTTTCCTGCATGGATTTTTTCATTGACAATCATAGCTTGTTAAAATCCTGCATGTCAGATCCCATTTTGTCAGTCTGACCCTCTGCTGCCATCTGCCAAATGGTGACAGAAGTTAATGGTGGGAAAGTTCAACCTCTTCTGTCATTCCACCACCATCTACCGTGGATATCATTGGGCACAACCATAAGTAAATGGGAGGCATTACGTTCCAAGCAGCCATCACTGAATATAGAATATCACAGAATCGCAGAATGGCCTGAGTGAGAAGGGACCTCAAGGATCATGAGTCTCCAACCCTCCCACCACAGGCAGGGCCACCCACCTCGACATTTCATACCAGACCAGGCTGCCCAGCACCCATCCAACCTGGCTTTGAACACCTCCAGGGATGGGGCATTCACAACGTCTCTGAGCAGCCTGTTCCAGTACCTGACCAATGTCATAGTAAAGAACTTCCCCACAACATCCAACCTAAATGTTCTCACCTTCAGCTTAGGACCATTTCACCTTGTCCTGCTGTTATCTACCCTTTCAAAGAGTTGACTCCCCTCCCATTTATATGCTCCCTTTACGTACCAAAAGGTCACAATGAGGTCACCCCGCAGCCTTCTTTTCTCCAGGCTAAACAAGCCCAGCTCCCTCAGTCTGTCTCTGGAGGGATGGTGCTCCAGCCCTCTCATCATCTTTGCGTCCCTCCTCTGGACCCTCCCCAACAGCTCTCTGTCTTTCTTGTACTGGGGACTCCAGACCTGGACACAGTACTCCAGGTGGGGCCTCACGAGGGCAGAGTAGAGAGGGACAATCACCTCCCTATTCCTGCTGGCCACCACTCTTCCGCTAGAGCCCAGGATACCAATTGCTTTCTGAGCTGCAAGAGCACACTGCTGGCTCAAGATAAGTTTTTCACCCCCCAGGTCTCTCAGGTTCTTTTCTGCAGGGCTCCTCTTACGGACTGCTCCTTTCAGTCTTGATATATGCCTGGGATTCCTCCGGCCCAAGTGCAAAACCTTGCACTTTGCTGTGTTCAACCTCGTTAGATTCACCCGGGCCCACCCTTAAAGTCTGTTGAGGTCCCTCTGAATGGGATCCTTTCCTTCCACTGTGTCAACCGTACCACTCAGCTTGGTGTCATCAGCAAACTTGCTGAGGGTGCACTCAATTCCATCATCGATGTCATTGATAAAGATGTTAAAGAGCAGCGGTCCCAAGACAGACCCCTGGGGTGCACGTCTTCATTAAGTAAGTACTAAAGCATTTATGTTCTTAATACTGTGTTTAAAACTATTTGCAAAGAGGAACAAAATCAAGAAACAAAAGTGATGTTTTCCTGGTGAAACCAATGCATCAGGCTGGAACGGTGGTAGTGGATGCAGTTCTTACTGAGATCTCATTGTCTTCATCAGAAATTTTGGATTAAATATTACTCTTCTTGAACTTCATCTTTCAAAACATTTATCCACAAATGTACGTACTATCAAAAAGCCATGACCTGGGTAAAGGGTGATGGTGAAGTGAGCGAGATTTCTCTCTGGTAAGATAGGGATTGTGAAAGTTTTCACCATCCAGGGCTCTAGCTGCATGGCCCAAGCTGCAGAAAGCAAAGGTGAGAACTGGGTGAAGGAAGATCTGCCCACTGTCAGTGAAGATCAGGTTTGTGACCATCTAAAGAACCTGCAGGTGCACAAGTGCATGGGACCCAATGAGATTCATCCACGTGTTCTGAGGCAGATGAAGTTGCAAAAGTGCTGTCCAACATATTTGAAAGGTCATGGCAGCCTGGTGAAGTTCCCACTGATTGGAAAAGGGGAAAAATAACCCCCATTTTCAAGAAGGGAAAGAAAAAAAAGATTCAGCGAACTGAAGGCCACTCGCTCTCACCTTTGTGCCTGGCAAGATCATGGCGCGGAACATCGTGAAGGCCGTACTGAGGCACCTGGAAAATAAGGAGGAGGTGATTGGTGGAAACCGACATGGCTTCACCAAGGGCAAGTCCTGCGTGACAAACTTGGTGGTTTTTTTGATGAAGTTACAGCATCAGTGGATGAATGAAGAGCAACTGAAATCTTCTACCTGGACTTGTGAAAGGTTTGATATGGTTTCCCATGACATCTGGTCACCAAATTGGAGAAAAATTGCTGTGATGGACAGACCACCCTGTGCTTATGGAATTGGCTGGATGGTCACGCTCAGAGTGTTGTAGTCAATACCCTGGTGTCTGGGTGAAGACCGTGGATGTGTGTCTTTCCTCAGGGATCAGTGCTGAGAGTGGTGTTATTTAACATCTTTGTAGGTGTCATGGAGCATGGAATTGAGTGCACCCTCAACAAGTTTGCAGATGACACCGAGCTGAGTGGAGCAATTGACATGCTAGAGGGAAGGGATGCCATCCAGAGGAACCTGGTCAGGCTTAAGAAGTGGTCCCACGCCAACCTCATGAAGTTCAACCAAGGCAAGTGTGAGGTCCTGTGTTGGGTTCCAGGCAATCCCTAGAACACGTCCAGGATGGGCAGAGAGTGGCTTGAAAGCAACCCTGTGGAGAAGATTTGGGGGTGTCAGTTGGTGAAAGACTCTACATGGGCAGCAGTGTGCCAGAAGGTCAAAGTTATCCTGGGTTTCATCAAGAGAAGCATGACCAGCACGCTGAGAGAGGTGATTCTGCCCTTCTATTCTGTCCTTGTGAGACCCCACCTGGAGCACTGTGTCCAGTTCTGGTGCCTGCAACACAAAAAGGACGTGGAGCTGTTGGAGCAGGTGCAGAGGAGGCCATGAAGAAGCTCAGAGGGCTGGAGCACCTCCGCTATGAAGACAGGCTGACAGAACTGGGGCTTTTCAGCCTAGAGAAGAGAAACCCTCCAGAGGGACCTTATAGCAGCCTTCCAGTACCACAGAGGAGGCCCACAGGAAAGCTGGGGAGAGACTTTCATATGGGCATGTAATGATTTTATGGTGGGAAGTGTCTTTGGAATGGAAGAGGATAGATTTCGGCTAGGTATTAGGAAGAAATTCTTTCCTGTGAGGGTGGTGAGACACGGAACAGGCTGCCCAGAGAGGTTGTGGGTGTTCCCACCCTGGAAGCATTCAAGGCCAGGCTGGATGGGGCTGTGTGCAACCCGGTCTGGTGGGAGGTACCCCTGCCTTTAGAAGGAGGGTTGAAACTAGATGATCTTAAAGGTCTCTTCCAACTGAAGTCATGTGAGTATTCTCTGGAAGTCTGGTAAAGAGACATGGTCAGATTTTTGAGTTGGATATCTGGTTGCAACTCCAGATGTTCACTTTGAGAATTTGCTGCTCCTCAATTTATAGCAACTGAAAATGGAACACGAGGCGCAAATTCAATATTTTTTATTGCAATCTCCAGGTCTATTTTCAAACTCCTTTCTCAAAATGAAAGCACAGATGCGTAACCATCAATGTCCAAAGGCTTGTGTTTGGCAAAGACATGAAAATGCATGCAGTCATTTTCTCTCAATTTCCATATTCCTGTTTGTTCTGTGTATTCCTACTGACACATCTATTCATTTACACGTAGTGCCACCCCACAGAGGATAAGGGAAGGTTGGAAAGGAGATGATTTGGCAGACACTATTCAGAGTACTCAAATATTGTGTAATGTTGCAGTTATAAACTGTATAGCTGTGATCCAGGATGACATTGTCTGTTGAACTAATATGAAAAGCAACCTGGAGTGCCATTCCTGTAATAAAATGGATGACACAGTTCTGACAAACTTTGCAGAGACGGATTTATTTTCGGGAATGATCTGCAAAAGATGCAGAGTTATCCAGTGACATGGAGGCCATTTCTGCTAATTCTGTGTCTTCAACAGAAGAAATATTGAGAGCATTTTCTCATGCCCCTGTCCGTGCCTTTGTGCTTCACAGAGCGGTTGTGGTTGAGTTTGGGGCTCATTGTAGAGGGTGCGCGGATTTGGGTGGGTCGGTCAGGCGGCTCTCGGGGCGTGCGAGGAGGCGGGGAGGCGCCGGGTGCTGCAGCTTGGGTGCGTTGCCCGAAGCGCCGCCTCGGCAGGAGCGTGGGTGCTCACAGAGGGCGCTGCCCGTGGCGGCGGCGGCGGGGATGCACGGGGGACAGCGGGGCGTGTCTGAGCGTGTGTCCCGGTGCGTGTGGCGGCGAGAGGCCGCGGGCAGGAGCGCGTGCCGTCCCCGGAGCAGTCCCGCCGCGGGCCGCAGGGTGGTGCTCCTGGCCAAGGCGGCGCCGAGCGGCTGCGGGCGGGGAGAGGCCGAGCCCAGTGCAGCGCAGCGCAGGCGGGAGGAGGCGGCGGAGAGCGGCGGCAGAGAGCGGCGGCGGAGAGCTGTTGTCCGTGCTCTGAGCTCGGTGTGAGCCGCCGGCGGGCCAGGGCGGCCGCGCTCCGGGCTCCGTCCGCACCCGGCGAGAGGCAGCGAGGGAGGCAGCGAGGGAGGCCGCTTGCCGGGCGGCCGGAGGCTGTCCGCCGCCCCGCCATGGCGGCTGCAAGGCAAGTGCTGTGTCTGTGGGCTTTGCTGGGCGTGCCGCGCGTTCGCTGCGAGCCCATCCGCTACTCCGTGGCCGAGGAGGGCGAGAGCGGCTCGGTGGTGGCCGACGTGGCGGAGGACGCGGGGCTGGCCCCGGCGCAGCTCTCGGCTCGCCGGGCGCGCATCGCCTCGCCGGCCGGCCGGCAGCACTTTCGCTTGGAGCGCGGCAGCGGCCGCCTCGTTGTCGCCGAGCGGCTCGATCGGGAGGAGATGTGCGGACGCTCCCGCACCTGCACGCTCGCCTTCGAGCTGCTGCTCGCCGACCCGCTGCAGTTCTTTCCGATCGAGGTGTCCGTGGAGGACATCAATGACCACTCGCCGGTCTTCCCGGACGAACGAGTGACCTTTAAGATCCCCGAAACCAGCGACCCGGGCTCGCGTTTCCCTGTGGGTGCGGCTCAGGACCTGGACATTGGCAGCAATGACATCCAGGCATACAGCATCTTTCCTGAGAACGAGTTCTTCAGTGTCTTCACTCAAAGGAGGCATGAGGGCAATATGAATGTTGAACTGGTTTTGCAACAGCCTCTGGACAGAGAGGAACAGTCAGAGTTGGATTTCACTCTCGTTGCCACCGATGGGGGCTCTCCGCCCAGGAGCGGGACCACCCAAATCCACATCATAGTTATGGATGTAAATGACAATGCTCCCATTTTCACAGAGGACACATATAATGGGCGAGTTGTGGAAAATGCACCAGAAAGATCATTAGTTCTCCGTGTGATGGCCATGGATGCCGATGTGGGAATTAATGGTGACGTTTCATATCAAATCATCCAATCTGTGGGCCAGAGCCATTCAGCATTTGCAATCAACTCCACAAATGGAGAAATACTAGTAAGAGAACCTCTGGATTTTGAGGCTTCACAGAAACATGAGCTGAGTGTGCGGGCTACAGATGGTGGAGGACTGTCGACACTCTGTCATGTATTGATTGAGGTGCTGGATGTGAATGACAATGCACCAGAGATCGTGGTCAGTTCCTTCAGTAGCCCACTACCTGAGAATGTAGCACCTGGAACAGTGGTCGCACTCTTTGCTGTCAGGGATCAGGATTCCGGCGTCAACGGGGAGATTAAATGTGCCCTTGAAGAACAGCTCTCCTTCGCCCTCAGGCCAGCCTTTAAGAATTACTACGAGCTGGTGACCGTGAGCACGTTGGACCGGGAGGAGAGAGCACAGCACATGGTGGTCGTCACGGCAGCAGATGCAGGCTCTCCTCCTCTCACCAGCACCCACACCTTCAGCGTGGACATCTCCGATGTCAACGACAACGCACCCGTCTTCAACCAGACGTCGTACACCATGTACGTGCATGAGAACAATGCACCTGCACTGCTCGTCGGGGCCGTGAAGGCGACGGATGCGGACGCGGGGCCCAACGCCAAGGTGAGCTATTCCGTGGTGCCAGCCCGTGGCCCGGAAGAAGAGCCCTGCTCGTGTGTGTCCGTGAACTCGGAGAGCGGAGGCGTGTTTGTGCTGCGGCCGCTGGACTACGAGCAGCTGAGGCAGCTGGAGGTGGTGGTGAGCGCTGCAGACGCGGGGTCCCCTCCCCTCAGCAGCAGCGTCAGCGTCCGCCTGCTGGTGGTGGACGAGAACGACAACGCGCCGCTGGTGCTGCACCCCAGCGCGCAGGACAGCAGCCCTCCTTCCAGCGAGCTGGTGCCCGCCGGGGCCGAGGCGGGGGACCTGGTGAGCAAAGTGGTGGCCGTGGACGCCGACTCGGGTCAGAACTCGTGGCTTTCCTACCAGCTGCTGAGGGCCACGGAGCCGGGGCTGTTTGCTGTGGGTGCCCAAAGCGGGGAGGTGCGGCTGAGGAGGCCGCCGACCGAGAGGGACGCTGCGAAGCAGAAGCTCGTCGTGCTGGTGCGGGACAACGGGCGGCCGCCGCTGTCGGCCACGGCAGCGCTCAGCGTGCTCCTCGTCCCCGGCTCCTGGGACGCTCAGCTGCCGCAGCAGAGCCCTGCTGCAGGCGAGGACGACGGCTCCCTCACCACCTCTTTGATCATCGCCTTGGTCTTTGTGTCGCTCCTCTTCTTGCTGTCGGCGGCCGCCTTTGTCGCCTGCAAGGTGTGCAAGAGGAAGGAGCTGAGTAGCGGGCCCGTGCTTTACGGCGCCAGCAGCGTGCAGAGCTACGTGGCTGACGGGGCCGCTGCCGGGACCCTGCCCCACGCCTATTGCTACGAGGTCAGCCTCACCACGGGCTCGGGCAACAGCGAGTTCAAGTTCCTGAAGCCCGTCCTCCCCAGCCTGCCAGCGCAGCACTGCAGCACGGGGGTGGGTGGCGCCCATGCTGAGGAGTTCCCTCCCGTGCCTGTCACTATGGGGGATGCTGATTTCGAGAGCCCCGGGATGCAGTCTGTGGCACAATTGAATGGGTTTTAATTCACAGAGGGTCTCCAATTCGGGTAGATTCGTGGCTCGTTTAATTGGCAATTGGGTTTGATGGTTAATTGCATGTCCCCTTGTTTAGATCTGCATTTGTCATTTGCATCCCATAGCACAAGGTTGCTGTGCGTTCCCTCTGTTCCCCTGAAAGTACAGCAGCAACGTGATTCAAGTTTCATGCATGTCAATTAATGGTATTTTTATGATCTGTTATGCCTGTTTCTGGAATGCTTCCACAGTGGGTTTCTTTCCATGGTGCCCAGCTCATTTCCTCCCCATTTGCTGGGTGATCGTTTGGGCCATGCTTATTCCTGAGGGGGATGCAGAACTGCACAGCTGCGGGGCTCAGTCTGGAGGGCAGTTTTCTGGGAGTTCCCTTAAGTAGCCCGGAGTCTGCACAGCCGGTGTCTTTGTGGCTTGAGAAAGGAAGGTCTCTGTGCAGTGGCATTCATCTCCAGAGGGATGTTGCATTTGCAATTGGCATTGTGCATTCCCAGACGGCTGAGTGAGAAGGACGGTTTCCCTCCATGTTCTCTGAAAGAAGCTGACAAACAGAAAGTTGCATCACGTTTCAGGAGTGCTGTGGTTTGCTGTGTGTGGAGCGCTACGTTCCGAAGTGCTACAGGCACTGCATTCTTCCTATGCTGAGCTGTGCTTCTCTTTTTGTTTGCTGTGTGTTTTGCCTCCTGCTCATTATGTCTCTCCATACAGCTGTGCTCTGATCCACCCACTCTGATGCATTCTCTTGCAGCTGAGCTGGGAAATTGGGTCTTGCTGAGTCCAGCAACAAGCACTACAGCTGCATGCATGGTGTTGTGACACACCATAACTCATGGGTGTCCAACCTTCTGGCTTGCCTGGGCTGCATTGTGTTAGTTGGAATTGTCTTGGTTTGCATGTAGGTACATTGCTTGGAAAGTAATGCCTCCTCTTTATTTCCAAGGAAACTTCGACTGATGCAACGAACGCAATAGCACTGTTGGGTAGAGCAGATTCCCAGCTACATAATGCTGTTTTTCAACATAGTCACTATCATAGCTATACGTATTCACTGGCAGTGATCCTGAGCCTGGACGTTGCTGTCATGATCATCTGCACCAGTGAAGCTGACCGTCTGTTGCTATTGCTGAAACACACCGCTCACCACCTCAGGGTGCTCACCTCCACTGCCTGATCTCCATAATCATTCTGCAAGTGTTGATGAATGTCCATGCCTGAAATTTTTTCTGCATGAAGTTTTTCATGGACAATCAGAGCTTGTTAAAATCCTGCATGTCAGATCCCATTTTGTCAGTCTGACCCTCTGCTGCCATCTGCCAAATGGTGACAGAAGGTAATGGTGGGAAAGTTCAACCTCTTCTGTCATTCCACCACCATCCACCATGGATATCATTGGGTGCAACCATAATTAAATTGGAGGCATTACGTTCCAAGCAGCCATCATTGAATATAGAATATCACAGAATCGCAGAGTGGCCTGGGTGAGAAGGGACCTCAAAGATCATGAGTCTCCAACCCTCCCACCACAGGCAGGGCCACCCACCTCGACATTTCATACCAGACCAGGCTGCCCAGCACCCATCCAACCTGGCTTTGAACACCTCCAGGGATGGGGCATTCACAACGTCTCTGAGCAGCCTGTTCCAGTACCTGACCAATGTCATAGTAAAGAACTTCCCCACAACATCCAACCTAAATGTTCTCACCTTCAGCTTAGGACCATTTCACCTTGTCCTGCTGTTATCTACCCTTTCAAAGAGTTGACTCCCCTCCCATTTATATGCTCCCTTTACGTACCAAAAGGTCACAATGAGGTCACCCCGCAGCCTTCTTTTCTCCAGGCTAAACAAGCCCAGCTCCCTCAGTCTGTCTCTGGAGGGATGGTGCTCCAGCCCTCTCATCATCTTTGCGTCCCTCCTCTGGACCCTCCCCAACAGCTCTCTGTCTTTCTTGTACTGGGGACTCCAGACCTGGACACAGTACTCCAGGTGGGGCCTCACGAGGGCAGAGTAGAGAGGGACAATCACCTCCCTATTCCTGCTGGCCACCACTCTTCCGCTAGAGCCCAGGATACCAATTGCTTTCTGAGCTGCAAGAGCACACTGCTGGCTCAAGATAAGTTTTTCACCCCCCAGGTCTCTCAGGTTCTTTTCTGCAGGGCTTCTCTTACGGACTGCTCCTTCCAGTCTTGATATATGCCTGGGATTCCTCCTGCCCAAGTGCAAAACCTTGCACTTTGCTGTGCTCAACCTCGTTAGATTCACCCGGGCCCACCCTTAAAGTCTGTTGAGGTCCCTCTGAATGGGATCCTTTCCTTCCACTGTGTCAACCGTACCACTCAGCTTGGTGTCATCAGCAAACTTGCTGAGGGTGCACTCAATTCCATCATCGATGTCATTGATAAAGATGTTAAAGAGCAGCGGTCCCAAGACAGACCCCTGGGGTGCATGTCTTCATTAAGTAAGTACTAAAGCATTTCTGTTCTTAATACTGTGTTTAAAACTATTTGCAAAGAGGAACAAAATCAAGAACAAAAGTGATGTTTTCCTGGTGAAACCAATGCATCAGGCTGGAACGGTGGTAGTGGATGCAGTTCTTACTGTGATCTCATTGTCTTCATCAGAAATTTTGGATGAAATGTTACTCTTCTTGAACTTCATCTTTCAAAACATTTATCCACAAATGTACGTACTATCAAAAAGCCATGACCTGGGTAAAGGGTGATGGTGAAGTGAGCGAGATTTCTCTCTGGTAAGATAGGGATTGTGAAAGTTTTCACCATCCAGGGCTCTAGCTGCATGGCCCAAGCTGCAGAAAGCAAAGGTGAGAACTGGGTGAAGGAGGATATGCCTGCTGTCATTGAAGATCAGGTTTGTGACCATCTAAAGATGGGCTGCAGGTGCACAAGTGCATGGGAACCAATGAGATTCATCCACGGGTTCTGAGGCAGATGAAGTTGCAAAAGTGCTGTCCAACATATTTGAAAGGTCATGGCAGCCTGGTGAAGTTCCCACTGATTGGAAAAGGGGAAAATTAGCCTCCATTTTCAAGAAGGGAAAGAAAAAAAAGATTCAGCGAACTGAAGGCCACTCGCTCTCACCTTTGTGCCTGGCAAGATCATGGTGCGGAACATCATGAAGGCCGTACTGAGGCACCTGGAAAATAAGGAGGAGGTGATTGGTGGAAACCGACATGGCTTCACCAAGGGCAAGTCCTGCGTGACAAACTTGGTGGTTTTTTTGATGAAGTTACAGCATCAGTGGATGAATGAAGAGCAACTGAAGTCATCTACCTGGACTTGTGAAAGGTTTGATATGGTTTCCCATGACATCTGGTCACCAAATTGGAGAAAAATTGCTGTGATGGACAGACCACCCTGTGCTTATGGAATTGGCTGGATGGTCACGCTCAGAGTGTTGTAGTCAATACCCTGGTGTCTGGGTGAAGACCGTGGATGTGTGTCTTTCCTCAGGGATCAGTGCTGAGAGTGGTGTTATTTAACATCTTTGTAGGTGTCATGGAGCATGGAATTGCGTGCACCCTCAGCAAGTTTGCAGATGACACCGAGCTGAGTGGAGCAATTGACATGCTAGAGGGAAGGGATGCCATCCAGAGGAACCTGGTCAGGCTTAAGAAGTGGTCCCACGCCAACCTCATGAAGTTCAACCAAGGCAAGTGTGAGGTCCTGCGTTGGGTTCCAGGCAATCTTTAGAACACGTCCAGGTTGGGAGAGAGTGGCTTGAAAGCAACCCTGTGGAGAAAGATTTGGGGGTGTCAGTTGGTGAAAGACTCTACATGGGCAGCAGTGTGCCAGAAGGTCAAAGTTATCCTGGGTTTCATCAAGAGAAGCATGACCAGCACGCTGAGAGAGGTGATTCTGCCCTTCTATTCTGTCCTTGTGAGACCCCACCTGGAGCACTGTGTCCAGTTCTGGTGCCTGCAACACAAAAAGGACGTGGAGCTGTTGGAGCAGGTGCAGAGGAGGCCATGAAGATGCTCAGAGGGCTGGAGCACGTCTGCCAAGAAGACAGGCTGACAGAGCTGGGGCTTTTCAGCCTAGAGAAGAGAAACCCTGCAGAGGGACCTTATAGCAGCCTTCCAGTACCACAGAGGAGGCCCACAGGAAAGCTGGGGAGAGACTTTCATATGGGCATGTAATGATTTTATGGTGGGAAGTGTCTTTGGAATGGAAGAGGATAGATTTCGGCTAGGTATTAGGAAGAAATTCTTTCCTGTGAGGGTGGTGAGACACGGAACAGGCTGCCCAGAGAGGTTGTGGGTGTTCCCACCCTGGAAGCATTCAAGGCCAGGCTGGATGGGGCTGTGTGCAACCCGGTCTGGTGGGAGGTACCCCTGCCTTTAGAAGGAGGGTTGAAACTAGATGATCTTAAAGGTCTCTTCCAACTGAAGTCATGTGAGTATTCTCTGGAAGTCTGGTAAAGAGACATGGTCAGATTTTTGAGTTGGATATCTGGTTGCAACTCCAGATGTTCACTTTGAGAATTTGCTGCTCCTCAATTTATAGCAACTGAAAATGGAACACGAGGCGCAAATTCAATATTTTTTATTGCAATCTCCAGGTCTATTTTCAAACTCCTTTCTCAAAATGAAAGCACAGATGCGTAATCATCAGTGTCCAAAGGCTTGTGTTTGGCAAAGACATGAAAATGCATGCAGTCATTTTCTCTCAATTTCCATATTCCTGTTTGTTCTGTGTATTCCTACTGACACATCTATTCATTTACATGTAGTGCCACCCCACAGGGGATAAGGGAAGGTTGGAAAGGAGATGATTTGGCATGTAATATCCAGAATACTCAAATATTGTGTAATGTTGCAATTATAAACTGTATAGCTGTGATCCAGGATGACATTGTCTGTTGAACTGATATGAAAAGCACCCTGGAGTGCCATTCCTGTAATAAAATGGATGGCACAGTTCTGACAAACTTTGCAGAGACGGATTTATTTTCGGGAAAGATTTGCAAAAGATGCAGAGTTATCCAGTGACATGGAGGCCATTTTGCTAATTTTGTGTCTTCAACAGAAGAAATATTGAGAGCAGTTTCTCATGCCCCTGTCCGTGCCTTTGTGCTCCGTATAGTGGTTGTGGTTGAGTTTGGGGCTCATTGTAGAGGGTGCGCGGATTTGGGTGGGTCGGTCAGGCGGCTCTCGGGGCGTGCGAGGAGGCGGGGAGGCGCCGGGTGCTGCAGCTTGGGTGCGTTGCCCGAAGCGCCGCCTCGGCAGGAGCGTGGGTGCTCACAGAGGGCGCTGCCCGTGGCGGCGGCGGCGGCGGGTATGCACGGGGGACAGCGGGGCGTGTCTGAGCGTGTGTCCCGGTGCGTGTGGCGGCGAGAGGCCGCGGGCAGGAGCGCGTGCCGTCCCCGGAGCAGTCCCGCCGCGGGCCGCAGGGTGGTGCTCCTGGCCAAGGCGGCGCCGAGCGGCTGCGGGCGGGGAGAGGCCGAGCCCAGCGCAGCGCAGCGCAGCGCAGCGCAGGCGGGAGGAGGCGGCGGAGAGCGGCGGCAGAGAGCGGCGGCGGAGAGCTGTTGTCCGTGCTCTGAGCTCGGTGTGAGCCGCCGGCGGGCCGGGGCGGCCGCGCTCCGGGCTCCGTCCGCACCCGGCGAGAGGCAGCGAGGGAGGCAGCGAGGGAGGCCGCTTGCCGGGCGGCCGGAGGCTGTCCGCCGCCCCGCCATGGCGGCTGCAAGGCAAGTGCTGTGTCTGTGGGCTTTGCTGGGCGTGCCGCGCGTTCGCTGCGAGCCCATCCGCTACTCCGTGGCCGAGGAGGGCGAGAGCGGCTCGGTGGTGGCCGACGTGGCGGAGGACGCGGGGCTGGCCCCGGCGCAGCTCTCGGCTCGCCGGGCGCGCATCGCCTCGCCGGCCGGCCGGCAGCACTTTCGCTTGGAGCGCGGCAGCGGCCGCCTCGTTGTCGCCGAGCGGCTCGATCGGGAGGAGATGTGCGGACGCTCCCGCACCTGCACGCTCGCCTTCGAGCTGCTGCTCGCCGACCCGCTGCAGTTCTTTCCGATCGAGGTGTCCGTGGAGGACATCAATGACCACTCGCCGGTCTTCCCGGACGAACGAGTGACCTTTAAGATCCCCGAAACCAGCGACCCGGGCACACGTTTCCCTGTGGGGGCGGCTCAGGACTTGGACATTGGCAGCAATGACATCCAGGCTTATAGCATTTATCCTAAGAACGAATTCTTCAGTGTCTCCTCTCGGACTCAAAGCGAGAGTGAAATGCATGTTGATCTCATTCTGGAAAAGCCTCTGGACAGAGAGGAGCAGCCAGAGATGGATTTCACGCTCATTGCCACAGATGGGGGCTCTCCACCAAGAAGTGGTTCCACCCAAATCCACATCGTTGTTCTGGATGTAAATGACAATGTTCCCGTCTTCACACAGAAGGTGTATATGGGTCAAATTTCTGAAAGTGCTCCGGAAGGATCCATAGTCCTCAGGGTAGTGGCTAATGATGCTGATGATGGAATAAATGGCGACATAACATATGACTTCAGCCAAGCAAGTGGTCAGAGTTATTTGGATTTTGCAGTTGATGCCATGAGTGGTGAAATTCGTGTCATGAAACCTCTGGATTATGAGCAAACATTGAAATATGAATTCAGTGTGAGGGCGATGGATGGTGGAGGTCTTTCAGCCATGTGTAAGGTAGTGGTGGAGGTGCTGGATGTGAATGATAATGCACCAGAGATCGTGGTCAGTTCCTTCAGTAGCCCACTCCCTGAGAATGTAGCACCTGGAACAGTGGTCGCACTCTTTGCTGTCAGGGATCAGGATTCCGGTGTCAACGGGGAGATTACATGTGCCCTTGAAGAACAGCGTTCCTTCTCCCTCAGGCCAGCCTTCAAGAACTACTACGAGCTGGTGACCGTGAGCACGTTGGACCGGGAGGAGAGAGCACAGCACATGGTGGTCGTCACGGCAGCAGATGCAGGCTCTCCTCCTCTCACCAGCACCCACACCTTCAGCGTGGACATCTCCGATGTCAACGACAACGCACCCGTCTTCAACCAGACGTCGTACACCATGTACGTGCATGAGAACAATGCACCTGCACTGCTCGTCGGGGCCGTGAAGGCGACGGATGCGGACGCGGGGCCCAACGCCAAGGTGAGCTATTCCGTGGTGCCAGCCCGTGGCCCGGAAGAAGAGCCCTGCTCGTGTGTGTCCGTGAACTCGGAGAGCGGAGGCGTGTTTGTGCTGCGGCCGCTGGACTACGAGCAGCTGAGGCAGCTGGAGGTGGTGGTGAGCGCTGCAGACGCGGGGTCCCCTCCCCTCAGCAGCAGCGTCAGCGTCCGCCTGCTGGTGGTGGACGAGAACGACAACGCGCCGCTGGTGCTGCACCCCAGCGCGCAGGACAGCAGCCCTCCTTCCAGCGAGCTGGTGCCCGCCGGGGCCGAGGCGGGGGACCTGGTGAGCAAAGTGGTGGCCGTGGACGCCGACTCGGGTCAGAACTCGTGGCTTTCCTACCAGCTGCTGAGGGCCACGGAGCCGGGGCTGTTTGCTGTGGGTGCCCAAAGCGGGGAGGTGCGGCTGAGGAGGCCGCCGACCGAGAGGGACGCTGCGAAGCAGAAGCTCGTCGTGCTGGTGCGGGACAACGGGCGGCCGCCGCTGTCGGCCACGGCAGCGCTCAGCGTGCTCCTCGTCCCCGGCTCCTGGGACGCTCAGCTGCCGCAGCAGAGCCCTGCTGCAGGCGAGGACGACGGCTCCCTCACCACCTCTTTGATCATCGCCTTGGTCTTTGTGTCGCTCCTCTTCTTGCTGTCGGCGGCCGCCTTTGTCGCCTGCAAGGTGTGCAAGAGGAAGGAGCTGAGTAGCGGGCCCGTGCTTTACGGCGCCAGCAGCGTGCAGAGCTACGTGGCTGCCGGGGCCGCTGCCGGGACCCTGCCCCACGCCTATTGCTACGAGGTCAGCCTCACCACGGGCTCGGGCAACAGCGAGTTCAAGTTCCTGAAGCCCGTCCTCCCCAGCCTGCCAGCGCAGCACTGCAGCACGGGGGTGGGTGGCGCCCATGCTGAGGAGTTCCCTCCCGTGCCTGTCACTATGGGGGATGCTGATTTCGAGAGCCCCGGGATGCAGTCTGTGGCACAATTGAATGGGTTTTAATTTGCACAGGGTCTCCAGTTCGGGTAGATTCGTGGCTCGTTTAATTGGCAATTGGGTTTGATGGTTAATTGCATGTCCCCTTGTTTAGATCTGCATTTGTCATTTGCATCCCATAGCACAAGGTTGCTGTGCGTTCCCTCTGCTTCCCTGAAAGTACAGCAGCAACGTGATTCAAGTTTCATGCATGTCAAATAATGGTATTTTTATGATCTGTGATGTCTGTTTCTGGAATGCTTTCGCAGTGGGTTTCTTTCCATGGTGCCCCACTCATTTCTTCCCCATTTGCTGGGTGATCGTTTGGGCCATGCTTATTCCTTAGGGGGATACAGAACTGCACAGCTGCGGGGCTCAGTCTGGAGGGCAGTTTTCTGGGAGTTCCCTTAGGTAGTCCAGAGTCTGCACAGCCGGTGTCTTTGTGGCTTGAGAAAGGAAGGTCTCTGTGCAGTGGCATTCATCTCCAGAGGGATGTTGCATTTGCAATTGGCATTGTGCATTCCCAGACGGCTGAGTGAGAAGGACGGTTTCCCTCCATGTTCCATGATTGTCTTGAGGGACATCACGCGTCAAGTGAATGACAGCCAGGGGATCAGGCCTAGCCGGCATGGGTTCACAAAGGGCTGGTCCTGCTTGACCAACCTGATCTCCTTCTATGATCCAGTGACCCGTCTGGTGGATGAGGGAAAGGCTGTTGATGTAGTCTACGTAGATTTCATCAAAGCCTTTGACACTGTCTCCCACAGTATTCTCCTGCAGAAAGTGGCATTCCGTGGCTTGGACAGATACAGTCTTGTCTGGGTAAGGAACTGGCTGCAGGGCCGGGCCCAGATGGTGGTGAATGAAGTTGAACCTCGGTGGTGACTAGTCACGAGTGGTGTTCCGCAGGGTTCAGTGCTGGGGCCTGTCCTGTTTAATATTTTTATTGATGACCTGGATGAGGGCATTGAGTGCACCCTCAGGAAGTTTCCAGATGACACCAAGCTGTCTGGAAGTGTTGATCTGCCTGAGTGTAGCGAGGCCCTACAGAGGGATCTGGATAGGTTGGATAGCTGGGCTGAAGCCAATGGGATGGGATTCAACAAGACCAAATGCTGGGTCCTGCACTTTGGCCGCAATAACCCCAGGCAATGCTAGAGGCTTGGAGCAGAGTGGCTGGAAGACTGTGTAGAGGAAATGGACCTGGGGGTGTTGATTGACGCTAGACTGAACATGAGCCAGCAGTGTGCCCAGGGGGCCAAGAAGGCCAATGGCATCCTGGCTTGTATCAGAAATAGTGTGGCCAGCAGGAACAGGGAAGTAATTATCCCCCTGTACTCAGCACTGGGGAGGCCGCACCTCGAGTACTGTGTCCTGTTTTAGGCCCCACACTGTTTGACAGACATCGAGGCCCTGGAGTGTGTCCAGAGGAGGGCAACAAAGCTGGTGAGGGGTCTGGAGCACAGGTCTTATGAAGAGCGGCTGAAGGAGCTGGGATTGTTCAGTCTAGAGAAGAGGAGGCTCAGGGGAGACCTTACTGCTCTCTATAACTTCCTGAAGGGAGGTTGTAGTGAGCTGGGGGTCAGCCTCTTCTCTCGGGTGACTAGTGATAGGACTGGAGGGAATGGCGTCAAGCTGCGCCAGGGAAGATTCAGGCTGGACATTAGGAAATACTACTTGTCTGAAAGGGTGGTCAGGCACTGGAATGGGCTGCCCAGAGAGGTGGTGGAGTCACCGATCCTGGTGGTGTTCAAAGAGCGTTTGGATGTTGTGTTGAGGGTCATGGTTTAGCGAGAAGCATTGGTGAAGGGTGAATGGTTGGACTGGATGATCCTGTGTGTCTTTTCCAACCTTAGCAATTCTATGATTCTATGATTCTCTGACAGAAGCTGACAAACAGAAATTTGTAACACGTTTCAGGAGTGCTGTGGTTTGCTGTGTGTGGAGCTCTGCATTCCAAAGTGCTGCAGGCACTGCATTCTTCCTTTGCTGAGTTGTGCTTCTCTTTTTGTTTGCTCTGTGTTTTGCCTCCTGCTCATTATGTCTCTCCATACAGATGTGCCCTTATCCACCCACTCTGATGTATTGTCTTGCAGCTGAGCTGGGAAATTGTGTCATTGCCGAGGATTAGGAATTGTGTTGGACTGCATATAGACACATAGCTCTGAAAGTAATGCCTCCTATTTATTTCCATGGAAAATACAACTCTTAAATGACACACAAGAACCCTGCCTGATGGATTGGAATCATAGTTACAGAATTCGATTTTTCATCGTAATCCCCATTGTACCTCTGCATTTTACGGGCTGTGAACCAAAGCCTTCATGTTGCACTCATATTAATCTTTGACAGAGGATGTGGCCCTCTGTAGCCACTGCAGAAATACATCATGCAACAGCTCACGGTGCTCACATCCACTCTTTGTCCTCCATAAACATTCAGCAAGCGTTAGTGAATGTCAGTGGGTGCAATTCTTTGTGCATGGATGAGTGCAGCGATGCACTTCCTTGTGAGATGCCATTTGGTCAGATTGTCCCTCTATTGCCATCCATCACATGGTATCAAAACACAGTGGGATATTGGTGGGAACGTTCAGCCTCCGCTTTGTACCACCAGCGTTTGCCTTGGACAGCATGGGCCACCACAATAAATCGGGAGGCATTACTTTCAGAGCAGCACTGATGGAATACACGGAATCGTAATTATGTACATAATAAAACATTTGAATTGTCAATATTTCTGGTAAATCTTTTTATAAAGGGGGAACAAAAACATGAAACCAGTGGGATATTTGACCTTTTCTTTTTGGTGACAGCAGTGCATCAGGCTGGTTTGGCCGCAGTGTCTGGAATTCTTAGGGGAGTCTCAACATCTTCATTGGAGATTTTGGATGAAATGTTACTCCTGTTGAACTTCATCCCTGAAAACAGTTATCCACAAGGGTACATACTACCAAAAAGCCATGCCGTGAGTGAAGGCTGATGGTGAAGTGAGAGATATTTCTCTCTGGTAAGATAGGGACTGTTGAAGTCTTCACCAGCCAGGGCTCTAGCTGCATGGCCCAAGCTGCAGAAAGCAAAGGTAAGAACTGGGAGAAGGAGGATCTGCCTGCTGTCAGTGAAGATCACATTTGTGACCATCTAAAGAACCTGCAGGTGCACAAGTGCGTGGGACCCAATGAGATCCACCCACGCCATATGAGGCAGACACAATTGCCAAACTGCTATCCATCATATTTGAAAGGTCATGGTAGACTGGTAAAGATTCCACCAATTGGAAAAGGGGAGACATAATCTCCATTTCACTAAAGGGGGAAAAAGAAATATTACCGACCTAAAGGCCACTCAGTCTCACCTCTGTGCCTGGCAAGAACATGGGGCAGATCATACTGATGGCCGTACTGAGGCACGTGGAAAATAAGGAGCAGGTGATTGGTGGAAACCGGCATGGCTTCACCAAGGGCAAGTCATGCCTGACAAACTTGGTGGCCTTGTATGATGCAGTTACAGCATCAGTGGATAAATGAAGAGCAACTTATGTAATCTACCTGGACTTGTGCAAAGGATTGGACACAGCCCTGCATGACATCTCATCACCAAATTGGAGAATAAATGCTTTTGTTGGACAAACAACTGGCTGGACAAGGAATTAGCTGGATGGTCACACTCAGAGATCTGTGGTCAATTACATGAAGTTCAACCATGACATAGGTGAAGTTGTGCAGCTGTGTCGGGACAATCCCTAGATCAAATATAGGCAGGACAGAGAGGAGCTTGAGAGCAGCTTGAACCCTGAGAGAATGTTTTGGGGGTGTTGCCTTGATGAAAGACTCAACCTGAGCAACAATGTGCTCTTGCAGCCCAGAAGGCCGAATTTATCCTGGGTTGCCTCGTGAAAAGTGTGCCGAGATTGTTGAGAGTGGTGATTCTGCTCCTCTACTTGCACTCTTTAGACCCCACCTGGAGTTCTGTGCCCAGCTGTCGTGCCTGCTACACAAGAAGGACATGGAGCTGTTGGAGCAGGTCTGGAGGGGGGCCACAGAGATGATGAGAGGGTTGGAGCACCTCTTCTCTGAGGACAGGCTGAGAGAGCTGGGGGACTTCAGCTTGGAAAAGAGGAGGACCTTATAGTGGCTTTCCAGTACCTGAAGGGGCCTATAGTAAATTCGGAAAGAGACTTTTATAAGGGTATGTAGCAACAGAATGAGAGACAATGGCTTTAAAGTGGAAGAGGATAGATTTAGACTAGAGATTAGGAATGATTCATTTACTGTGGGAGTGGTGAGGCACTGGAAGAAGTTAGTAGAGATGGCTGTGGATGCCCCCAACCTTGGAAGCATTCAAGGCCAGACTGGATGGGGCTGTGAGCAACCTGGTCTAGAGGGAAGTGACCTTGCCTACAGCTGGAGTGTTGGAAATAGAAGATCTTCCAGGTCCCTTCCTACCCAGGCTATTCAATGTTTTTATAAAAGACTGGTAAAGAGATCAGGTCAGAATTATGAGTTGAATCTCTGATTGCTACCCTAGGAATTCACTTGGAAAATTTGCTGCTTCTGTGTTTATAGCAACAGAAAGTGGAGTTGTAGATGGAAATTCGAGATTTTTTTTCTTTTTGCAATGTTGAATCCTATTTTCAAATTCCTTTATCAAAAGAGAATGCACAGCTGTGTATTGTTCATTGTTCAGAGCTCTGTGTTTAGCAAATGCATGAAACTGCATGCAGTTACTTTCTCTCTTTTCCCATATTCCTGATTGCACAGTATTCCTACTTGCATATCTGTTCCTTAATGTGTACTGCCTTCCCACAGAGATTAAGGGAATATTGGGAAGAAGACGATTTGGCACAATGCATTCACAATACCCAGACATTGTGTTATGTTGTGGTTATGAACTGTATTGTTGTGATCCAGGATCCAGGACATTGTATGCAGAACCGACATGGAAAGGTCTGAGTGCAGTTCCTGTGATAAAGTGGGTGGTGTTCTTTCGATAATCATTGTAGAGTTATTCTTATTATTTCACTTTTACTTTTAGGGGAAAGACCTGCAATAGATGCAGAGTTTTCCAGGTACTTTGAGGTTCTCTCTCTCTTTTTTTTTTTTTAATACAGAGCATGCAAATGAAGAACTATTTATATCATTTTCTCAGCAAATTACCTTTATCTTTGTACTTCAAACAGGGGTTGTGGTTGTTTTTGGGGCTAACTTTAGGAGATGCATGTTTAATTAGGAGTGAAGTGCCACAGAATATTTGGAAACAGGCGCTGCGTTGTGCTGCGGGTTTTTTTCTTCTCTTCTCCGCTGCGTGTGGCGGCGAGAGGCCGCGGGCAGGAGCGCGTGCCGTCCCCGGAGCAGTCCCGCCGCGGGCCGCAGGGTGGTGCTCCTGGCCAAGGCGGCGCCGAGCGGCTGCGGGCGGGGAGAGGCCGAGCCCAGCGCAGCGCAGCGCAGCGCAGCGCAGGCGGGAGGAGGCGGCGGAGAGCGGCGGCAGAGAGCGGCGGCGGAGAGCTGTTGTCCGTGCTCTGAGCTCGGAGTGAGCCGCCGGCGGGCCGGGGCGGCCGCGCTCCGGTCTCCGTCCGCACCCGGCGAGAGGCAGCGAGGGAGGCAGCGAGGGAGGCCGCTTGCCGGGCGGCCGGAGGCTGTCCGCCGCCCCGCCATGGCGGCTGCAAGGCAAGTGCTGTGTCTGTGGGCTTTGCTGGGCGTGCCGCGCGTTCGCTGCGAGCCCATCCGCTACTCCGTGGCCGAGGAGGGCGAGAGCGGCTCGGTGGTGGCCGACGTGGCGGAGGACGCGGGGCTGGCCCCGGCGCAGCTCTCGGCTCGCCGGGCGCGCATCGCCTCGCCGGCCGGCCGGCAGCACTTTCGCTTGGAGCGCGGCAGCGGCCGCCTCGTTGTCGCCGAGCGGCTCGATCGGGAGGAGATGTGCGGACGCTCCCGCACCTGCACGCTCGCCTTCGAGCTGCTGCTCGCCGACCCGCTGCAGTTCTTCCCGATCGAGGTGTCCGTGGAGGACATCAATGACCACTCGCCGGTCTTCCCGGACGAACGAGTGACCTTTAAGATCCCCGAAACCAGCGACCCGGGCTCGCGTTTCCCTGTGGATGCTGCTCAGGACCTGGACATTGGCAGCAATGACATCCAGGCTTATAGCATTTATCCTGAGAACGAGTTCTTCAGTGTCTCCTCTCAGACTCACGGGGAAAGCAATAATGTTCTTCAACTCGTTTTGCAACAGCCTCTGGACAGAGAGGAACAGTCAGAGTTGGATTTCACTCTCGTTGCCACCGATGGGGGTTCTCCACCCCGGAGTGGATCCACCCAAATCCACATCACTGTTCTGGATGTCAATGACAATGCTCCCATCTTTACGCAAACGGTTTACATTGCTCATGTTTTGGAAAATGCCCCTGAGGGTTCCAAGGTTCTCAGAGTGGTAGCCAACGATGCAGATGTGGGAATTAATGGCAACATTTCCTATCAGTTCAGCCAAGGAGTGGTACAGAGCCAGTCAGCATTCATCATTGACCCCAGTAGTGGTGAAATCCATATCACGAAACCTTTGGATTTTGAAAATGTGCAGAAACACGAGCTGAGCGTGAGGGCAGTGGATGGTGGGGGACTCTCAGCATTGTGCAAGGTGTTGGTGGAGGTGATGGATGTGAATGATAATGCACCAGAGATCGTGGTCAGTTCCTTCAGTAGCCCAATCCCGGAGAATGCAGCACCTGGAACAGTGGTTGCACTGTTGGCTGTCAGGGATCAGGATTCCGGTGTAAATGGGGAGATTACATGTGCCCTTGAAGATCAGCGTTCCTTCTCCCTCAGGCCAGCCTTCAAGAACTACTACGAGCTGGTGACCGTGAGCACGTTGGACCGGGAGGAGAGAGCACAGCACATGGTGGTCGTCACGGCAGCAGATGCAGGCTCTCCTCCTCTCACCAGCACCCACACCTTCAGCGTGGACATCTCCGATGTCAACGACAACGCACCCGTCTTCAACCAGACGTCGTACACCATGTACGTGCATGAGAACAATGCACCTGCACTGCTCGTCGGGGCCGTGAAGGCGACGGATGCGGACGCGGGGCCCAACGCCAAGGTGAGCTATTCCGTGGTGCCAGCCCGTGGCCCGGAAGAAGAGCCCTGCTCGTGTGTGTCCGTGAACTCGGAGAGCGGAGGCGTGTTTGTGCTGCGGCCGCTGGACTACGAGCAGCTGAGGCAGCTGGAGGTGGTGGTGAGCGCTGCAGACGCGGGGTCCCCTCCCCTCAGCAGCAGCGTCAGCGTCCGCCTGCTGGTGGTGGACGAGAACGACAACGCGCCGCTGGTGCTGCACCCCAGCGCGCAGGACAGCAGCCCTCCTTCCAGCGAGCTGGTGCCCGCCGGGGCCGAGGCGGGGGACCTGGTGAGCAAAGTGGTGGCCGTGGACGCCGACTCGGGTCAGAACTCGTGGCTTTCCTACCAGCTGCTGAGGGCCACGGAGCCGGGGCTGTTTGCTGTGGGTGCCCAAAGCGGGGAGGTGCGGCTGAGGAGGCCGCCGACCGAGAGGGACGCTGCGAAGCAGAAGCTCGTCGTGCTGGTGCGGGACAACGGGCGGCCGCCGCTGTCGGCCACGGCAGCGCTCAGCGTGCTCCTCGTCCCCGGCTCCTGGGACGCTCAGCTGCCGCAGCAGAGCCCTGCTGCAGGCGAGGACGACGGCTCCCTCACCACCTCTTTGATCATCGCCTTGGTCTTTGTGTCGCTCCTCTTCTTGCTGTCGGCGGCCGCCTTTGTCGCCTGCAAGGTGTGCAAGAGGAAGGAGCTGAGTAGCGGGCCCGTGCTTTACGGCGCCAGCAGCGTGCAGAGCTACGTGGCTGACGGGGCCGCTGCCGGGACCCTGCCCCACGCCTATTGCTACGAGGTCAGCCTCACCACGGGCTCGGGCAACAGCGAGTTCAAGTTCCTGAAGCCCGTCCTCCCCAGCCTGCCAGCGCAGCACTGCAGCACGGGGGTGGGTGGCGCCCATGCTGAGGAGTTCCCTCCCGTGCCTGTCACTATGGGGGATGCTGATTTCGAGAGCCCCGGGATGCAGTCTGTGGCACAATTGAATGGGTTTTAATTCGCACAGGGTCTCCAGTTCGGGTAGATTCGTGGCTTGTTTAATTGACATTTGGCTTTCATAGTTCAATCCATGTCCCCATGTTTAGACCTGCAATTGTCATTTGCATCCCATAGCACAAGGTTGCTGTGCGTTCCCTCTGCTCCCCTGAAAGTACTGCAGCAACGTGATTCAAGTTTCATGCATGTCAATTAATGGTATTTGTATGATCTGTTATGTCTGTTTCTCGAATGCTTGCGCAGTGGGTTTCTTTCCATGGTGCCCCACTCATTTCTTCCCCATTTGCTGGGTGATCGTTTGGGCCATGCTTATTCCTGAGGGGGATACAGAACTGCACAGCTGCGGGGCTCAGTCTGGAGGGCAGTTTTCTGGGAGTTCCCTTAAGTAGCCCGGAGTCTGCACAGCCGGTGTCTTTGTGGCTTGAAAAGGAAGGTCTCTGTGCAGTGGCATTCATCTCCAGAGGGATGTTGCATTTGCAATTGGCATTGTGCATTCCCAGAAGGCTGAGTGAGAAGGCAGGTTTCCCTCCATGTTCCACGATTGTCTTGAGGGAGATCACGCGACAAGTGAATGACAGCCGGGGGATCAGGCCTAGCCGGCATGGGTTCACAAAGCGCAGGTCCTGCTTGACCAACCTGATCTCCTTCTATGATCTAGTGACCCGTCTGGTGGATGAGGGAAAGGCTGTTGATGTAGTCTACGTAGATTTCATCAAAGCCTTTGACACTGTCTCCCACAGTATTCTCCTGCAGAAAGTGGCATTCCGTGGCTTGGACAGATACAGTCTTGTCTGGGTAAGGAACTGGCTGCGGGGCCGGGCCCAGATAGTGGTGGTGAATGGAGTTAAACCTAGGTGGTGACCGGTCACAAGTGGTGTTCCGCAGGGTTCAGTGCTGGGGCCTGTCCTGTTTAATATCTTTATTGATGACCTGGATGAGGGCATTGAGTGCACCCTCAGGAAGTTTGCAGATGACACCAAGCTGTCTGGAAGTGTTGATCTGCCTGAGTGTAGCGAGGCCCTACAGAGGGATCTGGATAGGTTGGATAGCTGGGCTGAAGCCAATGGGATGGGATTCAACAAGACCAAATGCTGGGTCCTGCACTTTGGCCGCAATAACCCCAGGCAATGCTAGAGGCTTGGAGCAGAGTGGCTGGAAGACTGTGTAGAGGAAATGGACCTGGGGGTGTTGATTGACGCTAGACTGAACATGAGCCAGCAGTGTGCCCAGGGGGCCAAGAAGGCCAATGGCATCCTGGCTTGTATCAGAAATAGTGTGGCCAGCAGGAACAGGGAAGTAATTATCCCCCTGTACTCAGCACTGGGGAGGCCACACCTCGAGTACTGTGTCCTGTTTTAGGCCCCTCACTGTAAGACAGACATCGAGGCCCTGGAGCGTGTCCAGAGGAGGGCAACAAAGCTGGTGAGGGGTCTGGAGCACAGGTCTTATGAAGAGCGGCTGAAGGAGCTGGGATTGTTCAGTCTAGAGAAGAGGAGGCTCAGGGGAGACCTTACTGCTCTCTATAACTTCCTGAAGGGAGGTTGTAGTGAGCTGGGGGTCAACCTCTTCTCTCGGGTGACTAGTGATAGGACTGGAGGGAATGGCGTCAAGCTGCGCCAGGGAAGATTCAGGCTGGACATTAGGAAATACTACTTGTCTGAAAGGGTGGTCAGGCACTGGAATGGGCTGCCCAGAGAGGTGGTGGAGTCACCGATCCTGGTGGTGTTCAAAGAGTGGATGTTGTGTTGAGGGTCATGGTTTAGCGAGAAGCACTGGTGAAGGGTGAATGGTTGGACTGGATGATCCTGTGTGTCTTTTCCAACCTTAGCAATTCTATGATTCTATGATTCCCTGAAAGAAGGTGACAAACAGAAATTTGTAACACGTTTCAGGAGTGCTGTGGTTTGCTGTGTGTGGAGCTCTGCATTCCAAAGTGCTGCAGGCACTGCATTCTTCCTTTGCTGAGTTGTGCTTCTCTTTTTGTTTGCTCTGTGTTTTGCCTCCTGCTCATTATGTCTCTCCATACAGATGTGCCCTTATCCACCCACTCTGATGTATTGTCTTGCAGCTGAGCTGGGAAATTGTGTCATTGCCGAGGATTAGGAATTGTGTTGGACTGCATATAGACACATAGCTCTGAAAGTAATGCCTCCTATGTATTTCCATGGAAAGTACAATCTTAAATGGCACACAAGAACCCTGCCTGATGGATTGGAATCATAGTTACAGAATTCGATTTTTCATCATTATCCCCATTGTACCTCTGCATTTTACGGGCTGTGAACCAAAGCCTTCATGTTGCACTCATATAAATCTTTGACAGAGGATGTGGCCCTCTGTAGCCACTGCACAAATACATCATCCAACACCTCATGGTGCTCACATCCACTCTTTGTTCTCCATAAACATTCAGCAAGCGTTAGTGAATGTCAATGGATGCAATTCTTTGTGCATGGAGGAGTGCAGCGATGCACTTCCTTGTGAGATGCCATTTGGTCAGATTGCCCCTCTATTGCCATCCATCACATGGTGTCAAAACACAGTGGGATATTGGTGGGAACGTTCAGCCTCCGCTTTGTACCACCAGCGTTGGCCTTGGACAGCATGGGCTGCCACAATAAATCGGGAGGCATTACTTTCAGAGCAGCACTGATGGAATACACGGAATCGTAATTATGTACATAATAAAACAATTGAATTGTCAATATTTCTGGTAAATCTTTCTAAAAAGGGGGAACAAAAACATGAAACCAGTGGGATATTTGACCTTTTTTTTTTGGTGACAGCAGTGCATCAGGCTGGTTTGGCCGCAGTGTCTGCAATTCTTAGGGGAGTCTCAACATCTTCATTGGAGATTTTGCATGAAATGTTACTCCTTTTGAAATTCATCCCTGAAAACAGTTATCCACAAGGGTACATACTACCAAAAAGCCATGTCGTGATGAAGGCTGATGGTGAAGTGAGAGATGTTTCTCTCTGGTAAGATAGGGACTGTTGAAGTCTTCACCAGCCAGGGCTCTAGCTGCATGGCCCAAGCTGCAGAAAGCAAAGGTAAGAACTGGGAGAAGGAGGATCTGCCTGCTGTCAGTGAAGATCACATTTGTGACCATCTAAAGAACCTGCAGGTGCACAAGTGCATGGGACCCGATGAGCTCCGTGCACGAGTTCTGTGGCAGATGAAGTTGACAGGCTACTATCCATCATATTTGAAAGGTCATGGCAGCCTGGTGAAGTTCCCACTGTATGGAAAAGAAGAAACATAACCCCCATTTTCAAGAAAGATAAAAAAGATCCAGAAAACTGACAGCCAGTCAGTCTTACCAGTGTGCCTGACAGGACTATGAAGCCTGAAGGCCTCCTGAAGGCTTCCTGAAGGCCCTACTGAAGAACATGGAAAATAAGGAGATGGTGACTGGTGGTAACCGCCATGGCTTCACCAAGGGCAAGTCATGCCTGGCAAGCTTGGTGGCCAAGTTACAGCATCAGTGGATAAAGGAAGAGCGGGTGGTTTAATCTACTTGGACTTATGCAAAGGTTTGGGCACAGTCCCGCATGACATCTGGTTGCTACATAGGAGAAAAATTGTTTTTGATGGAGAAACTACTTGCTGGATAACAAATTAGATGGATGGTAACAGTGAATGATCTGTGGTCAACGACTCCATGTCCAGTGGAGACCAGTGATGTGTGGCATTCCTCAGGGACTTTTTTCTGGGACCGGTGCTATTTAAGTGTTTGTGGGTGACATGGATGGTTGGACTGAGTGCACCCTCAGCAGGTTTGCAGTTGATGCAAGCTGAGTGGTGCCGTTGACATGCTAGAGGTAAGAGATGCCATCCAGAGGGACACGCTCAGTCTTGAGAGGCAGTCCTGTGCCAACCTCATGAAGTTCAACCAAGACACGTGCAGCATTGTGCACCTGGGTCAGGGCAATCCCTAGCTCAAATGCAGGCTGGTCAGAGAATGGCTTGAGAGCAGCCCTGAGGAGAAGGACTTCAAGGTGTTGGTTGATGAAAGACTCTACATGGGCAGCAGTGTGCTTTTGTGGTCCAGAAGGCAGAAGTTATCTAGGGTTGCCTCAAGAGAAGCACGACAAACCGTTCAATGGAAGTGATTCTTCCCCTCTACTCTGTCCTCTTGAGACCCCACCTGAGTACTGCATGCAGTTTTGAGGCCTACCATGTAAGAAGGACATGGATCTGTTGGAGTAGGTTCAGAGGAGCACCACAAGGATGATGAAAGGGCTGGAGCATCTCCCCTGTGTGGACAGGCTGAGAGTGCTGGGGCTCTACAGCCTGGAGAAGAAAGGACTCTGGGGGTACCTTATAGTGGACTTCCAGTACATGAAGAGGCACACGGGAAAGTTGGGGAGGGATTTTTAAAAGGACATGTACTGACAGGATGAGGGAAAATGGCTTTGAAGTCATAGAGAGTAGGTTTAGACTAGGTATGAAGAAGAAAATCTTTACTGTAGGGGTGGTGAGAAACTGGAAGAAGTTACCAGGAGGTGTGGATGACCCCACCCTGAAAGCGTCCTAGGCCAGACTGGATGGGGCTGTGAGCAATCTGGTCTGGTGGGTTGTGGCCCTACTTCAGCAGAGGAGTTGGATTCAGAGGATCTTGAAGGTCCCTTCCAACCCAAACCATTCTAGGATTCTCGGAAAATTGGGTAAAGGCATGTGGTAAGATCTTTGAGTTGGATATATGGTTGCAACTCCAGATGTTCCCTTTGAAAGTTATTTGCTAATGTATGTATATGAACAGAAAATGAAGATGTAGGCATAAATTCATGATTTTTATTTCAATCTTGAATCCTATTTCCAAATTCCATTTTCAGAAGTGAAAGCATAATTGCGTACTCTTTGTTGCTCAGAGCTGTGTGTTACGCAAGAGCAGTAAAATGCATGCAGTTTCTTCCTCTCTTTTTCCATATTCCTGTTTGCTCCGTTTTCCTACTGACACATCTATTCATTTACATGTACTGCCACCCCACAGAGGATAAGGGAAGGTTGGGAAGACCTTTGTGCCTGGCAAGATCATGGGGCGGAACATCATGAAGGCCGTACTGAGGCTCCTGGAAAATAAGGAGGAGGTGATTGGTGGTAACCGACATGGCTTCACCAAGGGCAAGTCCTGCGTGACAAACTTGGTGGGTTTTTTTGATGAAGTTACAGCATCAGTGGATGAATGAAGAGCAACTGAAGTCATCTACCTGGACTTGTGAAAGGTTTGATATGGTTTCCCATGACATCTGGTCACCAAATTGGAGAAAAATTGCTGTGATGGACAGACCACCCTGTGCTTATGGAATTGGCTGGATGGTCACGCTCAGAGTGTTGTAGTCAATACCCTGGTGTCTGGGTGAAGACCGTGGATGTGTGTCTTTCCTCAGGGATCAGTGCTGAGATTGGTATTATTTAACATCTTTGTAGGTGTCATGGAGCATGGAATTGAGTGCACCCTCAGCAAGTTTGCAGATGACACCGAGCTGAGTGGAGCAATTGACATGCTAGAGGGAAGGGATGCCATCCAGAGGAACCTGGTCAGGCTTAAGAAGTGGTCCCACGCCAACCTCATGAAGTTCAACCAAGGCAAGTGTGAGGTCCTGCGTTGGGTTCCAGGCAATCCCTAGAACACGTCCAGGTTGGGAGAGAGTGGCTTGAAAGCAACCCTGTGGAGAAAGATTTGGGGGTGTCAGTTGGTGAAAGACTCTACATGGGCAGCAGTGTGCCAGAAGGTCAAAGTTATCCTGGGTTTCATCAAGAGAAGCATGACCAGCACGCTGAGAGAGGTGATTCTGCCCTTCTATTCTGTCCTTGTGAGACCCCACCTGGAGCACTGTGTCCAGTTCTGGTGCCTGCAACACAAAAAGGACGTGGAGCTGTTGGAGCAGGTGCAGAGGAGGCCATGAAGATGCTCAGAGGGCTGGAGCACGTCTGCCAAGAAGACAGGCTGACAGAGCTGGGGCTTTTCAGCCTAGAGAAGAGAAACCCTCCAGAGGGACCTTATAGCAGCCTTCCAGTACCACAGAGGAGGCCCACAGGAAAGCTGGGGAGAGACTTTCATATGGGCATGTAATGATTTTATGGTGGGAAGTGTCTTTGGAATGGAAGAGGATAGATTTCGGCTAGGTATTAGGAAGAAATTCTTTCCTGTGAGGGTGGTGAGACACGGAACAGGCTGCCCAGAGAGGTTGTGGGTGTTCCCACCCTGGAAGCATTCAAGGCCAGGCTGGATGGGGCTGTGTGCAACCCGGTCTGGTGGGAGGTACCCCTGCCTTTAGAAGGAGGGTTGAAACTAGATGATCTTAAAGGTCTCTTCCAACTGAAGCCATGTGAGTATTCTCTGGAAGTCTGGTAAAGAGACGTGGTCAGATTTTTGAGTTGGATATCTGGTTGCAACTCCAGATGTTCACTTTGAGAATTTGCTGCTCCTCAATTTATAGCAACTGAAAATGGAACACGAGGCGCAAATTCAATATTTTTTATTGCAATCTCCAGGTCTATTTTCAAACTCCTTTCTCAAAATGAAAGCACAGATGCGTAATCATCAGTGTCCAAAGGCTTGTGTTTGGCAAAGACATGAAAATGCATGCAGTCATTTTCTCTCAATTTCCATATTCCTGTTTGTTCTGTGTATTCCTACTGACACATCTATTCATTTACACGTAGTGCCACCCCACAGGGGATAAGGGAAGGTTGGAAAGGAGACGATTTGGCAGACACTATCCAGAGTACTCAAATATTGTGTTATGTTGCAAATATAAACTGAATTATTGTGATCCAGGATGACACTGTCCGTTGAACTGATATGAAAAGCAACCTGGAGTGCCATTCCTGTAATAAAATGGATGGCACAGTTCTGACAAACTTTGCAGAGATGGATTTATTTTCGGGAATGATCTGCAGAAGATGCAGAGTTATCCAGTGACATGGAGGCCATTTCTGCTAATTCTGTGTCTTCAACAGAAGAAATATTGAGAGCATTTTCTCATGCCCCTGTCCGTGCCTTTGTGCTTCACAGAGCGGTTGTGGTTGAGTTTGGGGCTCATTGTAGAGGGTGCGCGGATTTGGGTGGGTCGGTCAGGCGGCTCTCGGGGCGTGCGAGGAGGCGGGGAGGCGCCGGGTGCTGCAGCTTGGGTGCGTTGCCCGAAGCGTCGCCTCGGCAGGAGCGTGGGTGCTCACAGAGGGCGCTGCCCGTGGCGGCGGCGGCGGGTATGCACGGGGGACAGCGGGGCGTGTCTGAGCGTGTGTCCCGGTGCGTGTGGCGGCGAGAGGCCGCGGGCAGGAGCGCGTCCCGTCCCCGGAGCAGTCCCGCCGCGGGCCGCAGGGTGGTGCTCCTGGCCAAGGCGGCGCCGAGCGGCTGCGGGCGGGGAGAGGCCGAGCCCAGCGCAGCGCAGCGCAGCGCAGCGCAGGCGGGAGGAGGCGGCGGAGAGCGGCGGCAGAGAGCGGCGGCGGAGAGCTGTTGTCCGTGCTCTGAGCTCGGAGTGAGCCGCCGGCGGGCCGGGGCGGCCGCGCTCCGGTCTCCGTCCGCACCCGGCGAGAGGCAGCGAGGGAGGCAGCGAGGGAGGCCGCTTGCCGGGCGGCCGGAGGCTATCCGCCGCCCCGCCATGGCGGCTGCAAGGCAAGTGCTGTGTCTGTGGGCTTTGCTGGGCGTGCCGCGCGTTCGCTGCGAGCCCATCCGCTACTCCGTGGCCGAGGAGGGCGAGAGCGGCTCGGTGGTGGCCGACGTGGCGGAGGACGCGGGGCTGGCCCCGGCGCAGCTCTCGGCTCGCCGGGCGCGCATCGCCTCGCCGGCCGGCCGGCAGCACTTTCGCTTGGAGCGCGGCAGCGGCCGCCTCGTTGTCGCCGAGCGGCTCGATCGGGAGGAGATGTGCGGACGCTCCCGCACCTGCACGCTCGCCTTCGAGCTGCTGCTCGCCGACCCGCTGCAGTTCTTTCCGATCGAGGTGTCCGTGGAGGACATCAATGACCACTCGCCGGTCTTCCCGGACGAACGAGTGACCTTTAAGATCCTGGAAACTAGCGACCCGGGCTCGCATTTCCCTGTGGGGGCGGCTCAGGACCTGGACATTGGCAGCAATGACATCCAGGCGTACAGCATCTTTCCTGAGAACGAGTTCTTCAGTGTCTTCACTCAAAGGAGGCATGAGGGCAATATGAATGTTGAACTGGTTTTGCAACAGCCTCTGGACAGAGAGGAACAGTCAGAGTTGGATTTCACTCTCGTTGCCACCGATGGGGGCTCTCCGCCCAGGAGCGGGACCACCCAAATCCACATCATAGTTATGGATGTAAATGACAATGCTCCCATTTTCACAGAGGACACATATACTGGGCGAGTTGTGGAAAATGCACCAGGAGGATCATTAGTTCTCCGTGTGATGGCCATGGATGCCGATGTGGGAATTAATGGTGACGTTTCATATCAAATCATCCAATCTGTGGGCCAGAGCCATTCAGCATTTGCAATCAACTCCACAAATGGAGAAATTCGAGTAAGAGAACCTCTGGATTTTGAGGCTTCACAGAAACATGAGCTGAGTGTGCGGGCTACAGATGGTGGAGGACTGTCGACACTCTGTCATGTATTGATTGAGGTGCTGGATGTGAATGACAATGCACCAGAGATCGTGGTCAGTTCCTTCAGTAGCCCAATCCCAGAGAATGTAGAACCTGGAACAGTGGTCGCACTCTTTGCTGTCAGGGATCAGGATTCCGGCGTCAATGGGGAGATTACATGTGCCCTTGAAGAACAGCTCTCCTTCGCCCTCAGGCCAGCCTTCAAGAACTACTACGAGCTGGTGACCGTGAGCACACTGGACCGGGAGGAGAGAGCACAGCACATGGTGGTCGTCACGGCAGCAGATGCAGGCTCTCCTCCTCTCACCAGCACCCACACCTTCAGCGTGGACATCTCCGATGTCAACGACAACGCACCCGTCTTCAACCAGACGTCGTACACCATGTACGTGCATGAGAACAATGCACCTGCACTGCTCGTCGGGGCCGTGAAGGCGACGGATGCGGACGCGGGGCCCAACGCCAAGGTGAGCTATTCCGTGGTGCCAGCCCGTGGCCCGGAAGAAGAGCCCTGCTCGTGTGTGTCCGTGAACTCGGAGAGCGGAGGCGTGTTTGTGCTGCGGCCGCTGGACTACGAGCAGCTGAGGCAGCTGGAGGTGGTGGTGAGCGCTGCAGACGCGGGGTCCCCTCCCCTCAGCAGCAGCGTCAGCGTCCGCCTGCTGGTGGTGGACGAGAACGACAACGCGCCGCTGGTGCTGCACCCCAGCGCGCAGGACAGCAGCCCTCCTTCCAGCGAGCTGGTGCCCGCCGGGGCCGAGGCGGGGGACCTGGTGAGCAAAGTGGTGGCCGTGGACGCCGACTCGGGTCAGAACTCGTGGCTTTCCTACCAGCTGCTGAGGGCCACGGAGCCGGGGCTGTTTGCTGTGGGTGCCCAAAGCGGGGAGGTGCGGCTGAGGAGGCCGCCGACCGAGAGGGACGCTGCGAAGCAGAAGCTCGTCGTGCTGGTGCGGGACAACGGGCGGCCGCCGCTGTCGGCCACGGCAGCGCTCAGCGTGCTCCTCGTCCCCGGCTCCTGGGACGCTCAGCTGCCGCAGCAGAGCCCTGCTGCAGGCGAGGACGACGGCTCCCTCACCACCTCTTTGATCATCGCCTTGGTCTTTGTCTCTCTCCTCTTCTTGCTGTCGGCGGCCGCCTTTGTCGCCTGCAAGGTGTGCAAGAGGAAGGAGCTGAGTAGCGGGCCCGTGCTTTACGGCGCCAGCAGCGTGCAGAGCTACGTGGCTGACGGGGCCGCTGCCGGGACCCTGCCCCACGCCTATTGCTACGAGGTCAGCCTCACCACGGGCTCGGGCAACAGCGAGTTCAAGTTCCTGAAGCCCGTCCTCCCCAGCCTGCCAGCGCAGCACTGCAGCACGGGGGTGGGTGGCGCCCATGCTGAGGAGTTCCCTCCCGTGCCTGTCACTATGGGGGATGCTGATTTCGAGAGCCCCGGGATGCAGTCTGTGGCACAATTGAATGGGTTTTAATTCGCACAGGGTCTCCAGTTCGGGTAGATTCGTGGCTTGTTTAATTGGCATTTGGGTTTGATGGTTAATTGCATGTCCCCTTGTTTAGATCTGCATTTGTCATTTGCATCCCATAGCACAAGGTTGCTGTGCGTTCCCTCTGCTCCCCTGAAAGTACAGCAGCAACGTGATTCAAGTTTCATGCATGTCAATTAATGGTATTTTTATGATCTGTTATGTCTGTTTTTGGAATGCTTCCGCATTGGATTTCTCTCCATGGTGCCCCGCTCATTTCTTCCCCATTTGCTGGGTGATCGTTTGGGCCATGCTTATTCCTGAGGGGGATGCAGAACTGCACAGCTGCGGGGCTAAGTCTGGAGGGCAGTTTTCTGGGAGTTCCCTTAGGTAGCCCGGAGTCTGCACAGCCGGTGTCTTTGTGGCTTGAGAAAGGAAGGTCTCTGTGCAGTGGCATTCATCTCCAGAGGGATGTTGCATTTGCAATTGGCATTGTGCATTCCCAGACGGCTGAGTGAGAAGGACGGTTTCCCTCCATGTTCTCTGAAAGAAGCTGACAAACAGAAATTTGCATTATGTTTCAGGAGTGCTGTGGTTTGCTGTGTGTGGAGCCCTGCGTTTTCATGTGCTACTGGCACTGCATTCTTCCTTTGCTGAGTTGTGCTTCTTATGGTGTTTGCTGTGCGTTTTCCCTCCTGCTCATTATGTCTCTCCATACAGCTGTGCTCTGATCCACCCACTCTGATGCATTCTCTTGCAGCTGAGCGGGGAAATTGGGTCTTTGCTGAGTCCAGCAACCAGCACTACAGCTGCTCGCATGGTGTTGTGACACACCATAACTCATGGGTGTCCAACTTTGTGGCTTGCCTGGCCTGCATTGTGTTAGTTGGAATTGTCTTGGTTTGCATGTAGGTACATTGCTTGGAAAGTAATGCCTCCTCTTTATTTCCATGGAAACTGGAACTGCCACAAGGAACAAAATAGTACTGTTGGACAGAGCAGATTCCCAGTTACAAAATGCTGTTTTTTCAACATAGTCACTATCATAGCTATGCGTATGCACTGGCAGTGATCCTGAGCCTGGACGTTGCTGTCATGATCATCTGCACCAGTGAAGCTGACCGTCTGTTGCTACTGCTGAAACACACCACTCACCACCTCAGGGTGCTCACCTCCACTGCCTGATCTCCATAATCATTCTGCAAGTGTTGACGAATGTCCGTGATTGAACTTTTTCTGCATGGAGTTTTTCATTGACAATCAGAGCTTGTTAAAGTCTTCCATGACAGATCTTATCTTGTCAGTCTGCCCCTCTGCAGCGATCTTATGAATGGTAAGAAAAGGTAATGGGATATTGGTGGGATGGTTCAACCTCTTCTGTCATTCCACCAAAGTACACCTTGCATATCGTGGGACACCGCAATAAAACGGGAGGCATTACTTTCCAAGCTGCCCTCATTGAGTATACAGCATCATTATTATGAAAGTACAAAAACATTTGCGTTTTAAAAACATTTCTTAAAACTTTTATAAAAGCGGAACAGAAACATGAAAGGAGTGTGACATTTTCCTGGTGAGAACAATGCATCAGGCTGGTTTGGTGGTACCAGATGCAATTCTTACTGACGACTCAGTGTCCTCTTCAGAGTTTTCTGATGAAAAGTTTCTCCACCTGTACTTCATCCTTGATAACAGATATTCACAAATGTACATACAACAAAGAAACAAAGACATGAGTAAAGGTTGATGGTGAAGTGAGAGATATTTCTCTCTGGTAAGATAGGGACTGTTGAAGTCTTCACCAGCCAGGGCTCTAGCTGCATGGCCCAAGCTGCAGAAAGCAAGGTAAGAACTGGGAGAAGGAGGATCTGTCTGCTGTCAGTGAAGATCACATTTGTGACCATCTAAAGAACCTGCAGGTGCACAAGTGCACGGGACCCGATGAGCTCCGTCCCCAAGTTCTGCGGCAAATGAAGTTGCCAATCTGCTATCCATCATATTTGAAAGGTCATGGCAGCCTGGTGAAGTTCCCACTGATTGGAAAAGGGGAAACATAACCCCCATTTTCAAGAAAGGAAAAAAAGATCCAGAAAACTGACAGCCAGTCAGTCTTACCAGTGTGCCTGACAGGACCATGAAGCCTGAAGGCCTCCTGAAGGCTTCCTGAAGGCCCTACTGAAGTGCATGGAAAATAAGGAGGAGGTGACTGATGGTAACCGCCATGGCTTCACCAAGGGCAAGTCATGCCTGGCAAGCTCGGTGGCCTAGTTACAGCATCAGTGGATAAAGGAAGAGCAGGTGGTTTAATCTACTTGGACTTATGCAAAGGATTGGGCACAGTCCCGCATGACATCTGGTTGCTACATAGGAGAAAAATTGTTTTTGATGGAGAAACTACTTGCTGGATAACAAATTAGATGGATGGTAACAGTGAACGATCTGTGGTCAACGACTCCATGTCCAGTGGAGACCAGTGATGTATGGCATTCCTCAGGGACTGATTCTGGGACCGGTGCTATTTAAGTGTTTGTGGGTGACATGGATGTCTGGATTGAGTGCACCCTCAGCAAGTTTGCGGGTGATGCAAGCTGAGTGGAGCCGTTGACATGCTAGAGGTAAGAGATGCCATCCAGAGGGACGCGGTCAGGCTTGAGAGGTGGGCCCATGCCAACCTCATGAAGTTCAACCAAGACACGTGCAGCATTGTGCACCTGGGTCAGGGCAATCCCTAGCTCAAATGCAGGCTGGTCAGAGAATGGCTTGAGAGCAGCCCTGAGGAGAAGGACTTCAAGGTGTTGGTTGATGAAAGACTCTACATGGGCAGCAGTGTGCTTTTGTGGTCCAGAAGGCAGAAGTTATCTAGGGTTGCCTCAAGAGAAGCACGACAAACCGTTCAATGGAGGTGATTCTTCCCCTCTACTCTGTCCTCATGAGACCCCACCTGGAGTACTGCATGCAGTTTTGAGGCCTACCATGTAAGAAGGACATGGATCTGTTGGAGTAGGTTCAGAGGAGCACCACAAGGATGATGAGAGGGCTGGAGCATCTCCCCTGTGTGAACAGGCTGAGAGTGCTGGGGCTCTACAGCCTGGAGAAGAAAAGACTCTGGGGGTACCTTATAGTGGACTTCCAGTAAATGAAGAGGCACACGGGAAAGTTGGGGAGGGATTTTTAGAAGGACATGTACTGACAGGATGAGGGAAAATGGCTTTGAAGTCATAGAGAGTAGGTTTAGACTAGGTATGAAGAAGAAAATCTTTACTGTAGGGGTGGTGAGAAACTGGAAGAAGTTACCAGGAGGTGTGGATGCCCCCACCCTGAAAGCGTCCTAGGCCAGACGGGATGGGGCTGTGAGCAATCTGGTCTGGTGGGTTGTGGCCCTACTTCAGCAGAAGAGTTGGATTCAGAGGATCTTGTAGGTCCCTTCCAACCCAAACCATTGTAGGATTCTAGGAAAGTTGGGTAAAGGCATGTGGTAAGATCTTTGAGTTGGATATATGGTTGCAACTCCAGATGTTCCCTTTGAAAGTTATTTGCTAATGTATGTATATGAACAGAAAATGAAGATGTAGGCATAAATTCATGATTTTTATTTCAATCTTGAATCCTATTTCCACATTCCATTATCATAAGTGAAAGCATAATTGCGTACTCTTTGTTGCTCAGAGCTGTGTGTTACGCAAGAGCAGTAAAATGCATGCAGTTTCTCCCTCTCTTTTTCCGTATTCCTGTTTGCTCTGTTTTCCTACTGACACATCTATTCATTTACATGTACTGCTACCCCACAGAGGATAAGGGAAGGTTGGAAAGGAGACGATTTGGCAGACACTATCCAGAGTACTCAAATATTGTGTTATGTTGCAAATATAAACTGAATTATTGTGATCCAGGATGACACTGTCCGTTGAACTGATATGAAAGGAAACTCACAGTGCCACTCCTGTAATAAAATGTCTGGTGCTGTTCTGACAAACTGTGTAGAGATGGATTTATTTTCGGGAATGATCTGCAAAAGATGCAGAGCTATTCAGTGACATGGAGGCCATTTCTGTTCACCAGAAGAAACATTGAGAGCATTTTCTCATGCCCCTGTCCGTGCCTTTGTGCTTCATAGAGCGGTTGTGGTTGAGTTTGGGGCTCATTGTAGAGGGTGCGCGGATCTGGGTGGGTCGGTCAGGCGGCTCTTGGGGCGTGCGAGGAGGTGAGGAGGCGCCGGGCGCTGCAGCTTGGGTGCGTTGCCCGAAGCGCCGCCTCGGCAGGAGTGTGGGTGCTCACACTGCTCACTGCAGCACGGGGGTTGGTGGTGACGATGCTGAGGATCTCCCTCCGGTCCCTATCACCACGGTGGATGAAACTCTGGACCATGTAGGCACCCAATTTGTGTGATAGCTCTCTGGGTTGCCCTTTAATTTGCATTGTCTGACAACCAGAGGTTTTGTGACTTATGTTATATTGGGATCTTTGCTGTGATACTTCACTTTATTTTCTTCTTTGTGAATCTGCATTTTCTCTTAGAATCATGTATGTGAGCACAGTGCTCTTTGAGAGCAAAGCTTCTCTACTCTCCTCTTCAGTATAAAAACAGTTAATTATATCAAATAGTTTTTCATTCCTGTAGGGAATTGTATTTTCCGTTTCTTTTCTGACCTTTTTTTCATATGCTTCTAAAATGTGTTTATTTTCTTTTTGTCTCACTGATATCTTGTCCCGTTTTCTGTTGTATGAAGCTACAGACCTCACTCTTTCTTATTGTAGAATCGTAGAACCATAGAGTTGCCTGGATTGAAAAGGACCACAATGGTCATTTAGTTTCAACCTCCCTGCTATGTGGAGTGTCACCCACCACTAGACCACACTGCCCAGAGCTAAATCCAGCCTGGTCTTGAATGCCTCCAGTGACGGGGCATCCAGAACCTCCTTGGGCAACCTGTTCCAGTGTGTCACCACCCTCTGTGTGAAAAACTACTTCCTAATATCTAACCTTAACCTCCCCTGTTTCAGTTTAAAACAATTCCTCCTTGTCCTATCACTATTTACCCTCGTAAACAGCTGCTCCCCTTCCTGTTTATATGCTCCCTTCAAGTATTTGAAGGCCACAATGAGGTCTCCTAGGAGCCTTCTCTTCTCTGAGCTATACAATCCCAGTTCTTACTCAGTTCTGGAACAAAACCATGAGACTGGGCACGCAAATCCTCTTCAGTCCTCTTGACAATGCTGCATAGCCTACCTGTCATGTCAGCTGGGCAATGAAGCTGTGAGGTCTGTGTAACATTGCAGTATAAATATTACTGCCTTTCTTTGCTGGATTACAGATTTCCTTTTCTCTGAGATTTGTATTTTGCCTCCTGGTCAATGCCTTCCCATGTAACAATTGTGTTACATGAATTTCACTAGTGTTTGTCAAGAAGTTGCTCTCATCCACACATTATGATATATGCTCTTGCATCTCATCTATCAAAATGGGTCATTTCTCTGAATCCAACTGTTCTCTAGGAGAGAGTTAAAAACTGCACAAAAAGAGTCTATAAAATGTGGATGATGTGTCTCCTTGGGGTTGCCTCATAATATAGCAGCACTGATAATGACTGATAATGTTAGCATAAGCTGTACTTAGCTGTGAAAATATGTACATTGTGTTTGGATGCATTCTAGGACAAGCCCACGAATTGCCTCAGAGGATATGGAAGTCACTACTGAGATAAGCATATGAAACCAAGGACCTTCCTCTTCAGTCTTCATTCCTATTTGCTGAGGCTTCTCTATATGACAATTTATTATAATATGATTTTCCAGATTTTTCTTATAACTCTAGCATTCTCTCACTTTTTCCCCCTTTTCTTTTTCTTTTACGAACTCAGTTTTAACTGTCTTACCTATTCCCTTTAAGAAGTACTGTCACCCCACATACATTAATCAATTATTGGGGTGAAATGTGGTATGGCACTAAATATTTGCAAACTCTCATGTCATGTTGAGCTGCAGTTATAAACTGTGTATTTGTAAATCAAGATGACCTTGTCTGTAATACTGAAATAAAGGAACACCTGAGTGCCATTACTTCAATAAAGTTGTTGTTGTGGATAAAGACTCTCCTGTGCTATTCTATTAGGTATATGGAAAGTACCATTCCAGCTGGATGCATATGAATGTATGAGTCCCGATAGAATTCATGCCAGGGTACTAGAAGAGCTGGCTGATGTCATCACAAAACTCTATTTTTTACATATCTTGTGAATCAGGAGAGGTTCCAGTTGACTGCATGTTGGCAGTCATCACCACTGTTTGCAAAGAGGATAAAATTGAAGACATCAATAATTGTAGGCCTGCCAGTCTCACTTTGGTACCTAGCAAAATTATGGAGGAGATTTTTCTGGGAGTTACTGAAAAGCACTTGAAAGTTTGTGCAGTCATTGGTCACAGCCAACATAGGTTCATGAAGGGAAAGTCCTATTTAGTGTGCTTAATCTCCTATGAAAAGGTTTCCCACCTAGCTAATGTAATCTTTTGGGATTTCAGCAAAGCTTTCAAGACTGTTTCTTATTGTATCCTTCCATACAGTTTTTCCAGCATATGGCTAGACAAAAACATAATATGATAGGTGAGCAATTGGTTCACAGTCAGACTCAAAGTGTTGTGGTAAATGGACTTCCATCAAGCTGATGACCAGGGTTCCACAGGGCTCCATTTTAGGCTCAGTTCTCTTTCATATTTTCATCAGTGACCTGGACAGGGGCCTTGACTGTATACTAAGTAAGATTGGGGTGATACTGAATTGGGAAGAGATGTTATTTCTTTCAAGAATAGAGAGATCTTGCAGAGAGATCTTGACAATTTGGAGGGTTGGGCAATCACCAATCACATGCAGTTTAACAAGAGCAAGTGTTTGATTCTGCACATGGGACAGAGCAGTCATGGATATATGTTCAGAATCAGAGATGACAGGTTGGAGAGCAGCCCTGAAGAAAGGGAGCTTGGATTCTGGCTGGCAACAAGTTGAATCTGAGTCATAATATACTACGACAGTCAAAAGGGCCATCCATACCCCGGGGTGGATCAGACCCAGCACTGCCAACCACATGAGGGAAGCAATTGTCCTGCTCTGCTCTGCCTGATGTGGTCTCACCTCAAGCACTGTGTGCAGTTCCAGGCAATACAATTTAAGGACATAAAACTACTAGAGATAATCCAAAGGAGGATTACGAAGATGGACAAGTTGGACATATGAGGAGCAGCTGACATCCCATGAGCAAGAAATGGGCATGGCTGGTTCTGCTGGTCGAACTGATGGAAAAGAAGGAAATGTACAAGCAGCAGAAGCAGGGATGTGTGGCTTAGGAATAATATAGAGATGCCATACAGATATGCAGAGATGGGACCAGGAAAGCCAAGGAATAGGTATACCTAAACTTGGCAAGAGATGTGAAAGACAATGAGATTCTGTACATATATCAATCAGAAGAGAAAGGTCAAAAGAAGTGTACCCTCTCTGATAAATGAGAAGATTTTCTTTGGAACATGACTGTAGTTTCATCTTATCTAATAAGGGAGTTCGTGAATTCTCCTTCCCTTCATGGATGGGACATGACAACAAATCTATAGGGTCCAGTGACATGCACCCCAGTGGCTGATGTATTTGCTAAGCCACTCATCATATTTGAAAAGTCACGACTGTCAAGCGAGTTCCTCAGAGACTGGAGAAAGGAAAGCATCACTCCCACTTTTAAAAAGGGTAGAAAAGAATACTTGAGGCACTACGGCATACTGAGACATATTTCTGTGCCTATGAAGATATGCAGATCCTCCTGGAAGCTAGGTTAAAGTACATGTAAGAGAAGGAAGTAATGGAAGACAGCCAGCATGGCTTCACCAAGGCCAGGTCTTGCCTAACCGATCTGGTGGCCTTCTACAGTGAAGTGACAGCATCAGTGGACATAGGAAGAGTAACTGGTATCATCTACCTGGACTTGTGCAAGGCCTTTGACATGTTCCCATCCCACATTCTTATCTCTAAGTTGGAGAGAGAAGAATTAGAAGGGTGGACTATTCAGAGGATAAGGAATCAGTTGGATGGTCACAGCCATAAGATTGTGGTCAGTGGTCTGTGTCCAGGTGGAGGCCAGTGATGAGTGGTGTCCCTGGGCAGGGATTCATCTTGGGACCAGTGCTCTTCAGCACCTTTATCAACTAGCTAGACAATGAGAATGAGTGCACCCCCAGCAAGCCTTCAATTAACACTAAGATGAGCATTGTAACTGGTATGACAGAAAGAAGGGGTACCAACTAAAGGGACCTGGACAAGCTGGAGAAGTGAGCCTATATGAGTTGAATGAAGTTCAACAAATGCAAGTGTAAGGGTCAAGGCAATCCCAGATATGTGTACAGACTGGGAGAAGAATTCCTTGAGAGCAGACCCATGAAGATGCATTTGGGGGTTCTAGTGAATGAAAAGCTTGACACAAGCCAGCAGTGTGTGCTTGAAGCCCAGAAGGCCAACAGTGTCCTGGGCTGTATCAAAAGAGGGATGGCCAGCAGTGTGAGGGAAGTAATTGCCCCCCTTTATTCTGTCCAGATGAGGCCCCATCTGGAATACTGTGTGCAGGTCTGCAGCCCTCAGCATAACAGAGAAGCTATTGGAGTTAGTACAGACAAGGCTACAAAGATGATGAAGGGACTGGAGCACCTCTTCTATGAAGAAAAGTTGAAGCAGCTTGCTTGCTCATCTGGAGAACAGAAGACTCTGAGGAGACTTCATTGCAGTCTGCCAATATTTAAAAGGAGCTTATAAATAGGCAGTAAAGGGACTTCTTACATGGTCTGATAATGATAGGACAAGGAGGGGAAGGCAGTTTTAAGCCAAAAGAAAGGAAGTATAGAATAGATGCCGGGAGGAAATTTTTTTACCCTGAGGGTAGTGAAGCATTAGTGCAAGCCGCCCATAGCTGTGGATACCCCATCCCTTGAGGTATTCAAGTTCAAGCTGGATATGACCCTGAGCAGCCTGATCTAGTGGGTGGAAATCTTGCCCGCAGCAAGGAGACTGGAACTGGATGGGCTTTAAGGTCCCTGCCAATCCAAAGCATTCTATGACTGTGATTCTTCAGTTCTATGATACTGGATGTATGGGAACTGCTGAGTCACAGCCTGAACCACTGATTGAGCACCTGGGGAAAGGACCGGGTCAGTTATGGGAGCACAGGTGAAGGCAATTCAACTGTGTGACTGGAAGGATGGAGCCTGGCTGCACCTGTCTTACACCTCATTCAAGGGCTGACTGCAACTAGGGAAAGATCTCTTTTTGGAGATCCTTCTCTTGTAGTTTTCCCCTGCAAACCTGAAATCTGATACCAGTAAGCAATCTTTTTCCCTTCCCTTATGACATCTTTCTGTCATGCCGACCCTCCCATCATATTTATCTGCCCAATTGCTACACTTAGTTACTGAGATAGTTTGATACTGTCATACTAGCATACCATGAAACTGATGGGAGACCTCATGGTAGCCTACAGTTTACTCACAAAGAGGAATGGAAGGGGAGGCACTGATGTCTTCTGTCTGGTGATAGAAACAGGACTCAAGAGAATGGCATGGAGCTGCGTCAGGGGACAAACAAGTTGGGTATCAGGCAAAGGTTCTTCACCAGAGGGTGGTTGGTCACTGCAACAGGCTCCTCAGGACAGTGGTGATGTCACCAAGCCTGACCCAGTTCAATAAACATTTGGACAGTGCACTCAGAAATACGGCTTGAAATGTTGGCAGTTCTGTGTGGAGCCAGAACTTGAAATTAATGGTCCTTATGAGTCCCTTCCAAATACGGATTCCCTCATTGTGTGAAAAATCTATAGAGGAACCAGGGTTTTCCAAAGGCTAGAAGGCTTTTTCTTATCTGGTTCCTTGATTGGGGTAAAATTGAGCAAGCACATTTGCTCAGGTTGGAGATGTTGTCCACAGTACATAAGGGGAAATAAGGGGAGCAGTGATCCCCAAGCATAAAAGCTGACAGGACAGCTGGGCCTGGAGGGTGGTGATGAGTTGTGCGAAGTCTTGTTGAAGGTGGGTTTGGGTGTACCCCAAGAGTCAATACTTGTTGTAGTTCTGTTTAAAATCCTAATTAAGGGTTGAATGATGGAGTGGAGTGTACCCTTTACAAGCCTGTAGATGACACAACTGGGAGGAGTGGGTACAGCAGAGGGTACCACTGCCATCCAGAGTGACAAGCAGGAGAAACGGGAAGGACGCTCATAGAATTCAACGAGGAGAAATGCAATGCCCTGGATGTAGGGGCAAATGTGCACCAGAACAGCTTGCTGGAAAAAGCAGTAAGAATCTTCCAGTGGACAGTAAGTTGAACATAATTCAGTAGTGTGTCCTTGCCACAAAAAGGTTAACAATGTCCTATGTTGCATTAGAGAAAGCATTGCAAGCAGGTTGAGGGTAGTAACCCTTCCCCTCTGCTCACCCTTATTGAGTCCAGTTCATTACTTCCCCAGTAAAAGAGGGTCATACTGCAGGGGATCCTATCATATAAATAAACACTAGGAAGAATGGTGTAAAGAAGATGGTTCTGTGATGTCCAGTGTCAATACAAGAGGAAATAGTCGCAATCTGGAACAAATGAGGGAATCCTAATATAGCTTAAGTGAAAAAGAGAAATACTCGTAGCTGGGGTCTGCTTGCCATGCTGCATGTGGTCAAAGTCCTGCTGGAAACTACAATTCTCAGGGTTCCCAACATCTCCAGTAAAATGAGGTTATCTACCCTAATTTCTTCCAATCTTTCCCACTCTATTCAGTGGTAGTGTGGATGGCAGCTCACAGTATGAGTGCCTTCCTCACTGGCATCACAATAAGCTTCAGTGCCTGCTGTAAAACAGTTGGTTCTCAATCTTATTAAGCTGAATATCAGGGTGCATGAGGCATCCCAGAAATACGCGTTTTAAGGCAGTTTTTGCCCTCTGAAATTGGCAGCCCTTAGGAGTTTCTGCTTAAGAAGCAATGCAGTGGGCAGAACTTGATAAGGAGAGGTAGAAGGAGAAAGCCAGGTCCCAACACCTCAGCCCTCTCTGCCCAAACGCACTCATTTCACCTGCTGTCCTTTTTATGCATTCGTGTACCGGGGTATGGTAATCCGGCTTCTGAGAGTGCATCTGCAAAAAACATCCATCAGCATTGCAAGCGCCCTGTTCTGTGAGACGTTAGCAGCAGCTGAACAGGAGAAGAAAGGAGGTAAGTGCGAGCTAGGGCCGCTTGGCCGAGGCACAGTCTGCAGTTACAGTGCGCGGCTGCGAGTGTCGCTGTTGGCGAAGGCTGGGCAAAGCAACGGAAGCCAACGACAGAAAAGAGGCTAGCCGGTAAGCGAATCCACAGCTCCAGGTCCGAGGACGCAGGGAGCTCGGAGGCAGAATCCCGGACGTACGGCTCTGGGCGGAGCACGGCGGGGCGGCTGTGGTACCCAGGACTGCTTCGGAAGGAAAGTGGTGAGACAGAGGCTGCACGGAGGTGGGGAAATGGTGGTGAGAGAAGGGCGCTATGGCCGGAGGCAGCGGGCGCTGCTGTGCTGCGTGTTGGTGGCGGCGTGGGAGGCGGCGCGGGGGCAGCTGCGTTACTCGGTGCCCGAGGAGCTGCCCAAGGGCTCGTTCGTGGGCGACGTGGCCAAGGACCTGGCGCTGGAGCTGGCGGCGCTCGGCGCCCGAGTGGTGTCCCCAGGCAGGGCGCAGTATTTTGCTCTGCATGCGAGCAGTGGCCACTTGGTGACAGCCGAGAGGATAGACAGGGAGCAGCTGTGCGACGTTGTACAGCAATGTGTGCTGCGCTGTGAGCTGATCGTGGAGGGCGAGATGAAGGTTTATGCAATCGAAGTGGAAATCACGGACATTAACGACAACGCACCCAGCTTCCGAGAGGCAGAAATAGAACTGAAAATGAGTGAGGTGACGGCCCCGGGGTCGCGATTTCCCCTACCAGAAGCTCATGACCCGGACGTGGGTGTGAATTCCCTGCAGAGCTACGCGCTGAGCGGCGACGAGCACTTCTCGCTGTCCGTGCAGGCGGGAGCCGACGGCGAGAAGCGTCCCGAGCTGGTGCTGGCCAAGGCGCTGGACCGGGAGGAGGCGGCGTTTCACGAGCTGCTGCTGAGGGCGAGCGACGGCGGCGACCCGGCGCGGACGGGCACGGCGCGCATCCGCGTGGCTGTGCTGGACGCCAACGACAACGCGCCCGCGTTCAGCCAGGCGGTGTACACGGTGCGAGTGCCCGAGGACGTGCCCGTGGGCTCCACGCTGCTCACCGTCACCGCCACCGACCCCGACGACGGAACCAACGGAGACGTGAAATATTCTCTGAATAAAATTACTCAGAAAGCTTCAAAGATATTCCATCTTGAGTCGAAAACGGGAGCGATCAGGCTTGTGAGGAACCTGGACTTTGAGGAATGGAATTCTTACGAATTGGAATTACAGGCACGAGATGGCGGTGGCCTTTTCGACACAGCGAAGGTGTCGATCTCGGTGACGGACGTGAACGACAACGCGCCCGAGATTTCGGTGCGGTCGGCGCTGAGCGAGATCTCGGAGGACGCGGCGCCGGGGACGGTGGTGGCGCTGCTGCACGTGCAGGACCGCGACTCGGGCGCCAACGGGGAGGTGCGGTGCAGCCTGGGCGAGGGCGTCCCGTTCCGGCTGGAGCGGGCGCTGGACGACTACTACAGCGTGGTGACGGCGCGGGAGCTGGACCGCGAGCGGGCGTCGGAGTACAACGTGACGGTGCGGGCGGCGGACGGCGGGTCGCCGGCGCTGCGGAGCGGCGCGGTGCTGGCGCTGCGGGTGCTGGACGTGAACGACAACGCGCCGGTGTTCGCGGAGGCGCGCTACAGCGCGCGGCTGCCCGAGAACAACGCCGAGGGCGCGCTGGTGCTGACGGTGCGCGCGTGGGACGCGGACTGGGGGCAGAACGCGCGCGTGCGCTACCGGCTGCGGGAGGGGCGGCTGCGGGGCGCGCCGCTGTCGTCCTACGTGTCGGTGCAGGCGGAGACGGGCGCGCTGTACGCGCTGCGCTCGTTCGACTACGAGGAGGTGCGCGAGGTGGAGCTGTGGGTGCGGGCGGAGGACGGCGGCGCGCCGCCGCTCAGCAGCAACGTGTCGGTGCGGCTGCTGATCGCGGACGAGAACGACAACGCGCCGCAGGTGCTGTACCCGCCGGCGGCGCCGGGGCCGGGTCCGGGGCCGGGATCGGGCTCGGGCGTCGGTGCGTGGGGCTCGGCGTCGGGCGCGTGGAGCTGGGCGGGCGTGGAGCTGGCGCCGCGCTCGGCGGAGCCCGGCGCGCTGGTGGCCAAGGTGGTGGCGGTGGACGCGGACGCGGGGCAGAACGCGTGGCTGTCGTACGAGCTGGCCAAGGCGACGGAGCCGGGGCTGTTCCGCGTGGGGCTGCACAGCGGCGAGGTGCGCACGGCGCGCTCGCCGCTGGCCCGCGACGCGGCCCGGCACAGCCTGGTGGTGGTGGTGAAGGACCGCGGGCGGCCGGCGCTGTCGGCCACGGCCACGCTGACGGTGGTGCTGGCCGAGAGCGTGGCCGAGCTGCTGTCGGAGCTGGGCAGCGCGGCGGCGCCGGCCGAGCCCGCCGGCAGCCTGACGCGCTGGCTGGTGCTGGCCGTGGCGGCCGTGTCCTGCCTCTTCCTCGCCTTCCTGCTGCTGCTGCTGGCGCTGCGCCTGCGCCGCTGGCGCCGCTCGCGGCTGCTGCCGCCGCCTTCGGCCGGCGCCGCCTTGCGCGGCGTCCCGGCCTCGCACTTCGTGGGCATCGACGGCGTCCGCGCCTTCCTGCGCTCCTACTCGCACGACGTGTCGCTCACCGCCGACTCGCGCAAGAGCCAGCTGCGCTGCGCGGGCGGCAGCTGCTGCGACACGCTCCCGGCCCGGCCGCCGTCAGATGTTTCAGATGCTCTCGTCCCGATGGGTGATGACATGGTGGTGAATAGAGACCACAGTTCCACTGAGGTACGTTCTTTATTTTAACCTTCTTTTATGTCTTTGATGGTGTTCTGACCTGTTAATGATCGTTTTCTTTATGTGTTTTATTGCGTTACGCATTTTTGAATTTCATTTTGTATTGACCTTTCTTTAGTATTCAGTTAGTGCGTCTTGATATCAGATATTTTGCACCTTGTTACCTCGTTTCTCCATGTACTAGGGCCGCTGCAAAGTGCTCAGTGCAAGGTCTTGGACATGAGATGTTGGAATGTAGTAAATAGAAAATGCTGCATAATGAATATCTTCTGCATGTTTTAAATGACAGCTTCTGTACCGGCTGCTCTGAGCAATCATTTTGTCTTTGTCTAAGACACACTTTGTCCAGGGCCTGAAATACAGATGTCCGTGTCTGCTATCTTTTATTTCCCAAAACTCTCTGAATTCAAAATAGTTCTTCATTGAGAATGATTATTTATTTGTTATTATGATGTGTGCCTAAGTGCAGCTTGGAGGGATTTAATTTATCTACCACCAGATGACTGGTCAGAGGTAGTAGTAAAACGTATTTTTTCCATCAATAAGAAGGGGAGGATCTCTTCATCATGGTATCTAGAGAAAAACAGAATTGGTATGCATGAAGGAACTACTCCATCCAGTTAAGGTACTATGGAGACTTTTCTACTCCTTCCATGTCTTCTGCTTAAGTGTCTGTGTTGATTCAGCTTTCTGTCAGGTCTTTATTTCTTTGATGTAAGAAAGATAGGGTTTAACCCTCAGGAGAGATATCATTATCTTTCATGAATGTGGCATCTCTCTGTTTTCCCATGGCTTGTTCAAGCAACAGTAACCAGATGACATTTGCCAGAAACCATTTTTGAATTTTAGGATTTGCTGTAGTAACACTCAGCTTAGTCAAGAGATGTGGACATGGTTTATCATAACATATGGCAAACAGGTATACAGGTATTAGACTAGAGAGATTATCGTGTTACAAAGGAGTAATAAAATAAAGAGCTTACCCATATCCTGGGCTCACAGGAGGGCTCCAAGAGGAGTGATCTCCAGATAAAAATCCTTCCTCCTTGGGAGTCAGCCCTTAAATGGGGTCTAGGAGGGGGTGCAGCCTGGCTCCACCCCTTACAGTCACTCAGGTGAAATTGCATTCACCTGTGCCCCTGCAGCTGACTCAGCGCTCGCCTCAGGTGGTCCATCAGAGGTTTAGTCCGTGGTTCAACAGTTCCCATACACATAGACACACAGATAAAAAGTGATTGGGGGCTGGGTTGTACAGCACTGATACTATGCTGCTGCCTTTCAAATGCTGAAAGAGATGGGATCCGATAGGTCTGGTTTGACTGCAGTTGTTTTCTCAGTGACTGCGATTCCTAGCTTTACTTGGCCATCAGTGATACTCTTGTAAGTGGGAAAGTTGACTTTTAGCTTGTGCTCTTCCAACCATCGAAAACAAAATTGCAATTTACGTGCAGGTTTTTTGCCTTCTGCCTATCTTGCCATTTTTCTTATGGCAGTGATAGGGAAGCAGTGGGAACACTCCAGCACCATGAGTCTACAGGGCAGTAAGATCACTGCAGGACTGGGGTAAGATCCTGGTTTTTTTTTTGTTTTTTTTGTTTTTTTTTTTTTTATGAGCACTGGGAGAGGGCTTGTGCAGCAGAAGTCTTTCAAGGGTAAGAGAGTCAAACCTACTTGGTCAGATAGAATCATATTATGAAATCATGGCATAAAACATTTTGGGTAGGAGACGATCTTAAAGACCATCTAGTTCCAATCTGTTGCCACAGGCAGGACTGCCACCAGCTAGATGGTTGCTCAAAGCCCCATCCAACCTGGTCTGAATGCTTTCAGGGATGGGCCATCTACAGTATCTCTGGACAACCTATTCCAGTGTCTTACTGCCCTCATTGTAAATACTTTCTTCCTAATATCTAATCTAAACCTACTCTCTTTTAGTTTATAACTTACTCCTTTGCCCTATCACTGCATTCCCTTATGGAGTCCCTCCTCAGTTTTCCTGTAGGCCCCCTTCAAGTACTAGAAGGCTGCTGTAAGTTCTCCCTAGAGCTTTCTCTTTTCTAGGCTAAAGAAATTCAACTCCCTGCAGCTCTTTATAGGATAAGTGCACCAGCTCTCTGATCATCCTTTTAACATTCCTTTGGACGTTCTTTAGCAGCTCCATGTCTTTTTGTGACCCCCAGGGTTGAACATGGTATTTCAGGTGAAGTCTTACAAGAGCAGAGTAGAGGGAGAGAATCACTTCCCCTCGACCTGATAGCTAAACTTCTTTTGATGCAGCTCCAGGTATGATTGGCTTTCTGGGCTGCAAGCACTCATTAACAGTTATATTTAGTTTTTTTATCCTCCAGCACTCCCAAATCCTTGCCACAGGCCTACTCTCAATCCAATCCTTCCCCAGCCTGTATTTATGTTTGTGATTGACCTGACTCAGGTGCAGGACCTTACATTTAGCCATATTGAACTTCTTAAGGTTCTCATGGGCCCACCTCCTGAGGCTATTCAGGTCCCTCTTGGATGGCAGCTCTTTTCTTCAGTGTGCTGACTGCACCATACATCTTGGTGTTGTCCGTGAGCATTCAGTCCCACTGTCTATGCCACCAACAAAGATGTTGATACCAGTACCAGCACAGTACCTGAGAGACACAGGCTGATATCTTCAGGACATTTACAAATTTTCTGTCTTCCTCTCCTGGCAACAGTGGTGGTTACCAATCAGCCTTGGAGTGAAGCCTAAAACAGGAGGGGAGTCAACTCTTTGAAAGGGTAGATAACAGCAGGACAAGGTGAAATGCTATTAAGTTGAAGGAGGGAAGATTTAGGTTGGATGTCAGGGGGAAGTTATTTAATGTGAGAGTGGTGAGGTGATAGAACAGGCTGCCTAGAGAAGTTGTGGATGCCCCATCCCTGAAGGTGTTCAAGGCCAGGTTGGATAGGACGCTGGGCAATCTGGTCTAGTATTAAATGTGGAGGTGGGTCGCCCTGCCTGTGGGGGGGGGAGGGGTTTGGTGGGGGGTTAGAGATTCATGATCCTTGAGGTCCCTTCCAACCCGGGCCATTCTGTGCTTCTCTGAGCTCTAAAGAAGCGCACCTAGGAGCTCCGGGCTGCAGTTCTCAGCACGGACTCAGGGTGTCACTGTTGGCCAATGCGGGGAAGAGAGTCCGCCGGCTGTGGCGCCCGCGCAGTGCCGCTCCGATCCGGGAAGAGAAGAGCAGAAACGATCCTGCTCGGCTCCAGCCAGCGTTCCGACCGGCAGTAAAGATTAAATTGTTTTTCTCCGGTGTCGATTCAGCCGCTCGGTAAGCCTGGTCGTCTGCAGAATACGCTTCAGGACTGCGGAGAATGGAGGTCCGAGCGGCAGCGCGGGGCCGAGAAGCCGCCGTGCGGGTCGCGCTGCTGGCCGTGCTGCTGCCGCTGTGCTGCCGGGCGGCGCTGGAGCGGCTCCGCTATGTTATTCCTGAAGAGCTGTCCAGGAGTTCGCTGGTGGGGCCGCTGGCGCGGGACCTGGGGCTGAGCCCGGCCGAGCTACCGGCGCGTCAGCTGCGGATTGTCTCTGGTGATGAAAAGCGATACTTCATTCTTGAAGAAAAGAGTGGAAACCTGCATGTAAACGAAAGGATAGATCGGGAGGGCATCTGCGGGGACGTGACGCCTTGTGTCTTCGGTTTGGAAACTGTCGTGGAAAACCCTTTCAATATATATCACGTGAGCATTACTATCCAGGATATCAATGACAATGCGCCGCGCTTTGACAAAGAAGTTGTTGCTATAGAAATAATCGAGTCCACTCCTCCCGGGACGAGGTTCCCTCTGGGCAGTGGCAGAGACCCCGACATTGGGGTGAACTCGTTACAGAACTACCAACTTACCCCCAATCCGCTCTTCTCCCTTGTAGTGAAGGAGAGTTCCGATGGGAGGAAACATGCGGAATTGCTATTGGAGAAAAGCTTAGATCGTGAAAAACAGAAAAGCCATAATTTGATACTGACGGCAGTGGACGGTGGGGATCCAGTCCGATCTGGAACCGCCCAGATAAAGATTGATGTGACAGATGCAAATGATAACGCACCAGTGTTCGCCAAAGAGATCTACATGGTTCGAGTGCCAGAAAACCTTCCAGAAGGCTCCTTAGCTTTTCAGGTGAAAGCCACTGATGGCGATGAGGGTACAAATGCAGAAATCACCTATTCTTTCAGTGACATCGCAAGCAGTGCTCGCCAGCTCTTCAGTCTGGACCCCAAAACAGGTGATGTGAAGATTACCGGTCCCCTAGATTACGAAGATGTGAAATATTATGAAGTAACTGTTGAAGGCAAGGATGGAGGTGGGCTGAGCGCACACACCAAAGTGCACATAGGCGTTATAGATGTGAACGACAATGCTCCAAGCCTTACCCTCCTTCCTATCGTGAACCCAGTACCCGAGGATTCAGTCCCGAGCACAGTCGTGGCTGTGATCAACGTTCGTGACAGGGACTCCGGAGTAAATGGAGAGGTGACCTGTAAACTTAACGGTGACTTGCCTTTCAAACTAGAAGCGTCATCAGAGAGTACCTACAAACTTGTAATTGAAAATAGCCTGGACAGAGAGGAAATCTCTGCTTACAACATCACAATCACCGCAACGGACCGGGGCAGCCCGGCGCTGTCGAGCCGCGCGGATCTGGTGCTGGAGGTGTCGGACGTGAACGACAACGCGCCGGTGTTCGAGGAGGCCGCCTACAGCGCCTACGTGCCCGAGAACAACGAGGCGGGAGAGCCGGTCCTGCGCGTGAGCGCGCGGGACGCGGACGCGGGCGCCAACGGGCGCGTGAGCTACGCGCTGGCGGGCGGCGGCGCGGACGCGGCGTTCGTGTCGGTGCGGGCGGAGACGGGCGAGCTGTACGCGCAGCGCTCGTTCGACTACGAGCGGTGCCGCGAGTTCGCCGTGGAGGTGCGGGCGCGGGACGGCGGGACGCCCGCGCGCAGCGCCACGGCGACGGTGCGCGTCTTCGTGCTGGATCGCAACGACAACGCGCCGCGGGTGCTGTGGCCGGCGGCGGGCGGGGCGGAGGGCGGCGGCGCGGGCGCGGGGCCGTTCGAGGTGGTGCCGCGCTCGGCCGAGGCCGGCTACCTGGTGGCCAAGGTGGTGGCGGTGGACGCGGACGCGGGGCGCAACGCGTGGCTGTCGTACGAGCTGCTGCAGGCGCCGGAGCCGGCGCTGTTCCGCGTGGAGGCGCGCAGCGGCGAGGTGCGCACGGCGCGGGCCGTGTCGGAGCGGGACGCGGCGAAGCAGCGGCTGGTGGCCGTGGTGAAGGACCACGGGCAGCCGGCGCTGTCGGCCACGGCCACGCTGCACGTGGTGCTGGCCGAGAGCGTGCGGGACGCGCTGCCGGAGCTGAGCGAGGGCCCGGCGGCCGCCGACCCGCCGGCGGAGCTGCGCTTCTCGCTGGTGCTGGCGCTGGCGCTGCTCTCGGCCGCCTTCCTGCTGAGCGCGGCTCTGACGTTGCTGGCGCGCCTGCGCCGGGCCGGGCCGCCCGCCGTCCTGCGCTGCCTGGGCGCGCGGCGCTTCTCGGCGTCGGGCCCCGCCGTGCCGGCCGACTTCTGCGAGGGCACCTTGCCCTACTCCTACAACCTGTGCGTGGCGCCGGGCCGCGCCGTGGCCGAGGGCGCCTGGTTGCTGCCGCCCGCCTTGCTGCCCAGCGTGCCCGCCGAGGAGCCGCTCAGCGGGGAACCCTGCGGGAAGCGGAGCCCGAGCGGCAGCGCCGGCTCGGAAGAGCCTCCCGACGACCTCCGCGCACCGCAGGTCAGTAAGCCCGTGAAACCCTTATCTCTGAGTCTTTCTTAACTAACACTGTCGGTAATGGGCCCTTGATCGTCTCCTGTCTGCTTTGAGTGGACTGTGGTGGTTTTTGACTGAGTGAGTAGAAACCTCCTGCAGTGTTCCTTCATAACATCAGGCAGCACTTTTAGGTACCTCCTGCCCGTTCGGAAATCACACATGTAGGTGGATACTCTGCTGTGTAAAAAAGTAGGATTGTAGTGAATGTGAATCCCCTAACGTGTAATGAGCCCTTTTGATTGACTTCATTCATTGGGATTTTTGTTCATTTTCAGAATACACACCTCCTCCCCCCCGCCTTTACAGTCGAGTTTATTAGAAGATTGTTTCTTGGGGATGTGGGTTCCACTATAAATATGTGCGCCTGTGAATGGGTTGAAAATGAGGATCTAGGAATATCGTACATGTTGTCAGAACCCCTAATTTCAGAAAGATCCCTGTAAGAATGGGCTTTAACTTATACTTCCTTTATTTCTGTGTGCTTCCCACAGTGATCTAGGCTGGATGTGGTTCTGGGCAGCCTGGTCTAGTGGTTGGCGACCCTGCACATAGCAGGGGGGTTGAAACTCGATGATCATTGTGGTCCTTTTCAACCCAGGCCATTCTATGATTCTGTTATCCCACTTGACTGCCATCTTATGCTTTGTATTGTTTTCCGGTTCAGATATCTTCCTGATAGCACGTACTTGATGTATAGAGTGACATTGCCCTGAAACAGAACATTAATGTTCCCACATATATTTTTTTCTTTTTCATTTAAGCTCTTCAAAGTCTTTCTACATATTGATTTATAAGGGAAGGAATGTCCAGGTTTCCACTTGTGAGATGGCCTTTGCGTGCATGGAGGGGAAATGGGCTACTGGTGCTTTGATGCCATTTGCTATCAAGAAATACTGAAGACAACCTTAAAAGTAGTGTTGGTATTCTGTGGTGTGGTTCTTTGTTATTGTATGTGTGAAAAGCTTGTGGAAGAAAGAGGAATCTTTGAACTTTGGTGTCTCAAGAATGGTACAGGCCTTGCTTCAAGGTACAACAGCTCCAATGTGTTCATCACTTGAATTTCATCTTGCATAGTATTTGGTGAGGTTGAAGAATGAGATCTGAAGAGTGACAGTGATGTCCCTCACTTCTGTAGATTGAAGGTTTTTGCCTTTTTTGTTGTCAAGGCATAAACTAGACCTCAGTGTGAGAAGCCTAATTTGGAACATCTGTTAATAACTGTGGAACTGGGGGAGCTGTTTCCATACGTAGTTTCAATGTTTACTACCAGGAGGAAAAAGCCTTTGATTAACTAATGTTTCCTTAAAATGTCACTGAATGACATGCTCTTGCTGGTAGGTGATGAGTTGCTTAAAGTTGCATATTGCCCGTGGAGCAACTAAAGGCTCTGCATGCAGACCAAGCGTGGTGAGTGTCTCATTTTCCATGTGGAAAATGGGTGTGCCAGCAATGATATTGTTTGGGCAACTTTGATTTTATAGTTAGTGCCAAAGCCTGATGTATCAATGCATCCTTTCATCCTTATCATTTCACTGGCTTGAATGGTAGCCATAATTTTCTGACTATAGAACTGTTCTACAATAGCTAGATAGAGCGTTGATGCATCTTATAATTCTCATGTGAATTCTCACAAATATACTCTTACCTAGTTATAACATTATGATTTTTCTTCATAGCTCTTAGTCTGTTCTCAGGCCATTGTTCCAAGGGCCACCGTGCTCCATGATTTCCATTCGTGACAGGACTTTGACATTTGAAAACACCAGGGTTGTATTGCAGTGAACCTTTGTGTCTATTGACAACATCTCTACCACCTGAGGTTAGAATTTGATGTGTGATAAAAGTGAAACAGAAGCTAAAACAGAATCTCTCATGATTTATCAGAAGACTTAGCACAAGAAAGTGTCCCATATTAAGGTATTTACATTTACAGTTCTATATTCATTGGAGATGAACAGTAAAGATCATTTAAAAAAATAAAAAATAAAAGATAGCTGCCAAAATCTTCTTAAAATGATATCTCTTAATACATGGTCCAGAAGAAAGGTTTGGGGTCTTGCTTTCAGCTTATGACCTCAGTGAGTTCCAGGTGCTCTGGGAATAAATTTTGGAACCTGCAGAGAAGACCACAAGGCCTTCATGGTCATTTCTCTGCCCCACTTTTCCCCTTAATATTTGCTTGTGCAGATTGTCTGATGGTTTCTTTTCCTGATCTTTCACCATACAGGTGTATGTTGAGTTCTAAGTAGCAGCATAGCTTTATTGAACATCGTGTTGTATTCACATATCCTGCTCACCTCAGCCACTCTGTGTATCCCCACAGAGTAAGAGCTGGTGTGGAATTCCAGAATTGTGAGGGTTATTTTGTGTTGTATTCCATTTTCATTTCGGAGTATCAGATACAAACATTACCTTAGTAGAAAAGGAGTGCATGTGTGGAGCAGTGCAGGAGCTTAAAGGAGTGGGAATCCCATTCCAAACATATTTACAATAATCCAGTGTCTGCAGTGGAGGATGTCTCCTTTATCTCATTTTCCTTATAGCATTACTATGCTCTCATAAATTGTGGGGGAATGTACTTCCATTCTTGGCATACGATGATGGTGTGGTTTTGGTGCATGGTATTTGCAAATGATAAATTCAGCTGATCGTTTGCTGAGATGTTGCAAATCATGAGCATGAAAGAAATGAGCTGAAGTTGTGAGAGGTGCCTTAATTCCAAGGGCAGTGCCATTTTGTTATGCTATGATCCTGGCTTCTCTGTGCTGAAATACAACGTGTCATTTGATAATAAAATCACTGAACAAAATTGTATGTGTGCATTGACAATGCATGGGTGGAATGGCTTATAATTCCTGTGTAAAATCTCATTTCTTCATCCATATCTCCCTATAACCTTATGGCATAGAGATTGTTCTTCATTGAAAATGACATTTCCAGGCTCTTTTTTGGTGAGTACAATGGCTGTCATGGAAGGCAGGAGGTGTGAAGTTACTCTGGGAGTAACTGAAGACACATCTATGCAGGGTACAGTACATGCTTAAAGGGGAAATGAGATTCTCCCAATGCACATATTCAGTCTTTACTGTAAGAGCACTCTGCTTTCCCTTTGGCCTTGCATAACTCCCGTGCTTTTCAGGTCTTTATGCTCCTCCACAGAAAGGTGTTGGGCAAAAAGATAGATGCCCTTGATTCTGGTGTGATCATGATGCATCATTCCTTTATAACACATTTTCTTCTAAACAGGAATGTCAAACTCAATCCTACAGGTTGTGAGGGTTGGTAGAGTCATAGGGACTGTGTGAGTATAGAAGAGCAGATAGTGTTTTCTGATTTTTCTTAGTTAATCCATTAGCAACATGGTGGTGGTACCATGCAACTCCATTTCCTTCTTAATAAATAAGTTTATCCTAAATAATGTTATTCTACCATAGTCCTGTGTTGCTATAGGTTTCATTTCCCAGACTTGCTTGTTGTCACGACCTGCACCTCAGCGGGTCTGATAATTTTCCTAGTCATATCTATGCCAGTTGTTTCTCTGGGGCTGAAGGTCCTACACCTACCCCAATATTTACAGTTACAAAGACAAAGGTTTCTGTAAATGTTGTTTCTTAAAGTGACACTGGAAAAAAAAAATCTTCTTGTCTTTAATGCGGAATGAAAGATCATCAGTTATCCTTTGGCCAACCAAGAAATGCACAGGTAGCGCTGAAGAGAAAGGGTAATGCTGAAACTGCTGAGGAGTGAATCGGCAGTGCGTTTGGCTGGGTAATGTCTGATTTGCTGCAGTGTGACAAGGTGCCCATTTCACGAAGCATCTGTTTGTGATGTTCTCTGTTGGCATAATCTGAGCATGAGTTTTTGAGCAGTGACACTGAACATATATACACGTTGCAATAACATACAGCTAAAGGTTTTAGCGACTTCCGGGTGCTATGGGACATAAACACTTACGAGAAAATTGTGGGAAATCCAGTGTGTGTTGCCAACATGTTCAAGTGCTGTATTGTGTCCCGCGGGATCAGCCGGAGCTTTCCTTACTTTATGTTAGGAATCCCACGTGGCCGAGCGAGAAACACTTTGCTCTGACAGGCCTTCCTCCACTTTCTCTCTTATGGACACCTCCCAGATCTTCCTGGCACCACTAAATCCGAGCAGAGCGAGAAGCGCCGGAACGCTGCTCTGCGCCGCTGCTTCTGGAACTCGGGCAGCTGCGGGCTGCGGTGGCACCGCGGAGCCTCCGGGTGCCGCTGTTGGCCGCCGCCGCCGCCGCTTCCCGTCCCCGCCGGCTCCGCTCTCACACGGCGCCGCTCACAGCGGGCAGCAGAGAAGCGGGGAGCGGCGGCGGCCGAGCCGGAGCCCAGATCGCTGCGTTCCGGCCTCATCGCAGATCGGGACGGAAGGCGCCCGGTTGGAAGAGCTGCGGGAGGAGGAAGGAGAGCGGCCAGCGCTGCTTTCAATGGCGGGCGGGCGGCGGCGAAGCCGCTGGAGAGAGGCGGAGGGGCTGCTGCCCGCTTTGCTGCTGTGCTGCTGCTGCTGCTGCCAGGCGGCGCCGGAGCGGCTCCGCTACGCTATTCCCGAAGAGCTGGCCAGGGGTTCGCTGGTGGGGCCGCTGGCGCGGGACCTGGGGCTGAGCCTGGCCGAGCTGCCGGCGCGTCAGCTGCGGCTCAGCTCGGAAAAGCTCTACTTCGCCGTGAGCGGGGAGAACGGGAACCTGTACGTGAGCGAGAGGCTGGACCGGGAGGAGCTATGCGGAGAGTCGGAGTCCTGTGCCGTCAGCTTCGAGGCGGTGGTGCAGAACCCGCTGAACGTCTTCCATGTCGAAGTGGCCATCCACGACATCAATGACAATTCCCCGGCGTTTAGCAAGGCAGTTCTGGATCTCGAGATCGGGGAGTGGACCATCCCCGGAGCTCGCTTTCCGCTGGAAGTGGCCCAAGACCCGGACGTGGGAAGCAATTCTCTGCTTACTTACCAGCTCACTGAAGACTCATCCTTCTCTCTGGCGATGAAGGTGAGCAAGGGAGGAAAGCAGCAGCCGGAATTAGTGCTGGAGCGAGCTCTAGACCGCGAGAAACAGAGCTCCTTTCAGATGGTATTAACAGCGACTGATGGAGGCGACTCCGCGAAGTCCGGAAGCGTGCAGATCCGCGTGAACGTGAGCGACGCCAACGACAACGCGCCCGTGTTCAACAAAAACGCATATGACGTGCAAATGCGGGAGAATCTGCCTGTGGGGTCGTTGGTGCTGCAGGTGCGAGCTGCAGATGCAGACGCGGGCTCCAATGGGCGGGTCTCCTACTTCTTCGGCAACGTCCCAGAAAGCGTCCGCTCCTTGTTCAGCATCGATGCCGAGAGCGGTGAGGTGAGAACTGCCGGGCCTCTGGACTTCGAGGAGAGGAGCAAGTACAGCTTCAGTCTGGAGGGGCGGGACGGCGGCGGGCTGACGGGGCACTGCGAGGTGCAAATCGACATAATTGACGAGAACGACAACGCGCCCGAAATAACGATGCTGTCGCTGTCGAGCCGGGTGCCCGAGGATGCGCCGCCCGGCACGGTCGTGGCGCTGCTGAAAGTGCGGGACCGGGACTCCGGGGAGAACGGGCGGGTGCGGTGCGAGCTGTCGGGAGACACGCCGCTGCAGATCGTGGCATCGTCGGGCGGCTCCTACAAAGTGGTGACGGCGGGCGCGCTGGACCGGGAGCGGGCGTCCGAGCACCGGGTGACGGTGATCGCCACGGACCGGGGCAGCCCGGCGCTGTCGAGCCGCGCGGATCTGGTGCTGGAGGTGTCGGACGTGAACGACAACGCGCCGGTGTTCGAGGAGGCCGCCTACAGCGCCTACGTGCCCGAGAACAACGAGGCGGGAGAGCCGGTCCTGCGCGTGAGCGCGCGGGACGCGGACGCGGGCGCCAACGGGCGCGTAAGCTACGCGCTGGCGGGCGGCGGCGCGGACGCGGCGTTCGTGTCGGTGCGGGCGGAGACGGGCGAGCTGTACGCGCAGCGCTTGTTCGACTACGAGCGGTGCCGCGAGTTCGCCGTGGAGGTGCGGGCGCGGGACGGCGGGACGCCCGCGCGCAGCGCGACGGCGACGGTGCGCGTCTTCGTGCTGGACCGCAACGACAACGCGCCGCGGGTGCTGTGGCCGGCGGCGGGCGGGGCGGAGGGCGGCGGCGCGGGCGCGGGGCCGTTCGAGGTGGTGCCGCGCTCGGCCGAGGCCGGCTACCTGGTGGCCAAGGTGGTGGCGGTGGACGCGGACGCGGGGCGCAACGCGTGGCTGTCGTACGAGCTGCTGCAGGCGCCGGAGCCGGCGCTGTTCCGCGTGGAGGCGCGCAGCGGCGAGGTGCGCACGGCGCGGGCCGTGTCGGAGCGGGACGCGGCGAAGCAGCGGCTGGTGGCCGTGGTGAAGGACCACGGGCAGCCGGCGCTGTCGGCCACGGCCACGCTGCACGTGGTGCTGGCCGAGAGCGTGCGGGACGCGCTGCCGGAGCTGAGCGAGGGCCCGGCGGCCGCCGACCCGCCGGCGGAGCTGCGCTTCTCGCTGGTGCTGGCGCTGGCGCTGCTCTCGGCCGCCTTCCTGCTGAGCGCGGCTCTGACGTTGCTGGCGCGCCTGCGCCGGGCCGGGCCGCCCGCCGTCCTGCGCTGCCTGGGCGCGCGGCGCTTCTCGGCGTCGGGCCCCGCCGTGCCGGCCGACTTCTGCGAGGGCACCTTGCCCTACTCCTACAACCTGTGCGTGGCGCCGGGCCGCGCCGTGGCCGAGGGCGCCTGGTTGCTGCCGCCCGCCTTGCTGCCCAGCGTGCCCGCCGAGGAGCCGCTCAGCGGGGAACCCTGCGGGAAGCGGAGCCCGAGCGGCAGCGCCGGCTCGGAAGAGCCTACCGACGACCTCCGCGCACCGCAGGTCAGTAACTCCGCTCTCTCCTCCTCTTCCCCCTCATTCTTTTCGACCTCTACACCACATGCAGCGTCGTATTCCTTAGGGGTTTCTCTGTGTAGCGTTTGTTGGAGTTATTGCTCCGAGTCACTCCAAGAGAATGACAGAGTGCTGCATTGCTGCATTAAAAGCTTCAGCCCCTTTGTAATCAGTGGTTACGCCGTTGGGTTTGGCAGGGATGTTTTGTTTGCTCGGAAATCTTTTGGTTAATTGTTTTGATAATGTCCTACCATTAGTGTGGCAGATCAATGTTGTCCCGGTGCGATATCCCTAGCAGCCCTTTCTCCGTGTTTTTCTCACCACTGCTATCAGCTTTCTGATTCTTGATATCTTCTTCGCTTGCCTTTTATACACAGATGGTTGTGCAGAATCACGTCTGAAAGAAACCGACATTCTGTATTGCAGAGCCTGTGGAAATACCAGTGCAGTTTCACGAAAGGGAAAATTAAAGATTATTGAACGGCTATGGAGAAGATAGTAAATAAAAAACTAAGTAAGGAGTACCATGTCAGATTATAATCCAAAAATGGTGATTAAATCTTGTAGACTGCCTCAAGCCTCTTCTTAGGCTTTCCCAGTATTAATTCTTAAGAACCAGGGCAGGAGATTTAAGAAATTAACCCATTTCACTGAATTTCTGAGCTTTTGATTGGAAACAGAATGATTGGTGACATATTTCAGTTTCACGTTTCTGGTTAGCTCTGGAGAATGAGTTTCAATTAATTGTTTCGATTTTGCTGCATTTGTTCTATAGTTCCCGATAGTTTGTGTGCTTGGTGAGTTTGGTGAGACTGTATTCAAATAGAATATTAATTACTCCGTATTTGACTTAACTTTATAGTGTACACAGACAGTTTGGATTTTCATGATAATGTGTTGGGTAAAGAAATGTCTTTGCATCCATCTGTGTTGCAGTCTTTGGAAATGTGGTGGAGAAACGGCTGAGCAGGTGGTCCTTTGGAGATGCATGTTTGCCTGCTCTGAAGATCAAAGAGAATCATAAAATTCGGGGGCATTTGAGAATGGATGCAAGGTTCTGTGTTTGTAGGGCTCTTGGAAGGAGGGGATGTTTTACTGATTCCAGACGTTTAATACTGGCTTCTTGAGAATGACTTATTTAATACTTATTTAATACTGGCTTATTGAGAACAAACAGCCATTTGTTTTCTTGCATTTGGAGTACAAATCACACAGTGAGTTCTGAAGATTCTCAGGGCAAATGAAAACCTTAAACTGTAGTTTAGTTTTAAATATTTAGAAGATAGGTGTTGATATTCAGTTTGCCCAGGCTTTGAATCTAGGCCTGATGCTATGACTCCATCTATTTTCCTTCTATTATCCAAATGACTTTAAAGAACTGTGGTTATAGTGTGTGTTCCAAGGTCTTGGACTAGGCACTTGTGTCTTTGTTCTTTATTAGACGGAAGGGGACAGACTGTCTAGTAGGGTCTGCTGTGACAGGACTTCTGGAAATAGTTTCAGACTAAAGGAGAGGAGATTTAGGTTGGATATAAGCAACAAGTTGTTTTTACAGTAAGGACTGGATCAGGATGCCCAGAGATGTGGTGGATGCCCTGTCATTAAAGATATTCAAGGTCAGGTTGGGCCAGGCTTTGAGAAACCTGATCAAGCTGCAGATGTCCCTGTTCACTGCAGGGGAGTTGGGCTAGATGACCTTTAAGGGTCCCTTCCAACTCAACTCTATGATTCTGTATGTAACAAGTGGCATAATAAGCACTGTTCATCTCCAAATCCTTTGCTTGTATAGGTTTCTTGTATAGGCAGTGGTTTGATTTTATAGTTGATGCCATGATATACTCTAGTTCTGCTCAGATCCTGGTTCCTCTCTTTTAAGAGGCACTGATAGATCCCTGATGATAAGTTATTTGCAGATGAACTATGTGCATGGAACCACAATGAATGGCTTATAAATATTTTTTTTATTATGGCTTAGAATTCTTTTGTGTAATCACATTTAAACAACAGTATCTCCTTGTGTGGTGATGTATAGTTTCTACATGGTCAAAATTACATTTTCAGGCCTTGGTTTCCATGAGGTCCTGGTTCATGTTCATCATTTCTGGAGAAGACTACTGCAGCTGGAGCTGTGACTGTTGTTTTATAGGAAATCCTTCCTTCTCTTGTCAGGGTTTCTAAGCTCCTGAAGACAGATCTTTATGTTTGAAGGAAATGATGCAGAAGGTTGAAAACAGTGTCTCCAAATTTCTCCGAAGTGTTTGCCTTAGAATGAGGCCTATGAAAAGGTTCTTGCACTAATGGTTCCTTCATTTCTGTGTGCTTCAAACAGTAATTTTTCTTCTTGTCATGATCTAATGCTGTGCCTCCATGAATGTGCTATTGTAGAAAAGATGCTTATAAGATTTGGACACCAGACATTCATAGCCCTTTATCACAGAATCATGGAAGTGCAGGGGTTGGAAGGAACCTCAACAGATCACTGAGTCCAAACTCCTGCTAAAGCAGGCTGCCTACAGTAGGTTGCACAGGAGAGCACCCAGGTGGGTCTTGAATATCTCCAGAGAAGGAGACTCCACCACCTCTCCGAGCAGCCTCTTCCAGGTCTCTGTCACTGGTGGTGAAGAAATTTTCTTTGTGTATGTATGGATTTTCCTGTGTTTCAGTTTCTCCACACCTCTCCTTGTTCTATTGCTACTCACCACCCAAAGGAGCCTTGCCACATAGACTCGAATGGCACACTTGGGATATTTATAAACTGTGATGAGGTCATCTCTCAACCTTCTCCTCTCCAGACTGAATAGTCCCAGGTCTTTCAGCTTTTCTTTGTACAGGAGATGCCCCAGGCCCTGAACTCCGTGGCTCCCTGCCAGTCTCTTTCTGGAAGTGAGAAGCCCAGAACTGGGCACAGTATTTCTTATGTGACCTCACAAGGGCAGTGTAGAGCGGGAGGATCATCTCCCTCAATCTGTTTGCCACTGTTCTTGATGCACCCTAGTATTACCGCTGGCCTTTGTGACCACAAGGGTGCACTGCCTGCTCATGGCCAACTTGCGTTGCACCAGGACACCCAAGTCCTTCTCCTCAGAGCTCTTTTCCAGCAAGTCATCCCCTAACCTGTACTGATGCATACAGTTATTCACATTTCAGAGTAATGAGAATGAGGAGGAAAGATCATCTATCTGCATCTTATGACTCATTTTTACACTGAATGATGTCCTCTTGGGTCACATGAATTTGCAGAACTGAACTCGATGTTTTTCTTAACATGTGTCTCAATGTTGTGTTGAATCACTTTTTGTACTGCAAAGTACGTTACGTTTTCTAAATTTCCCATTCAAAAACGATGTGCTTGGGCATGGATGCTAACACAGAACACAAAGTATGATACCATTTTATCTGTAGCAAGAGTGTAGGAAGGGTGAACAGGCAGCTGGCTAATGGCAGCACCATGAGAGATGGAGAGTGCTTTGCTAACTCATTTCTAAAGGGTGAGTTTACATGTGTATGGGAGGTACTTTTTTGCTGAGAGATGGGTCCAGGTGTAAGATATTCACCAGGAAACGAAGACAAGTTACAAGTGAATGTAGCACTTGGACTATTGGACAGTGCAAGAAAAATGAGGAAAATGTCATTGAGAAAGGACTACCTTGACGAATATTGGCAATCTCTGCTGGAAATGTCTCCTCTGCAATAAAGAGAAAAAACTCAAAAGTATTTTACATCCAGTGCATTAGAAAAAAAGATGCCAAGAGGTGCCCTTCACATTCTCACGGATCATGAACATGTTGAAGAACAGAAAGGACGGTGTCGTCCCCTATACGAACAGAAAGAGTGCAGGAAGCGGAACTGAGACAATCCTGCTTGTATGCAAAAGTAATTCGCGGTGCCAGCGCTTCTACGGTTGCTCGGTGGAGCCGTGCGTGCAGTGCCGGGCGGCGGCTGCGGGCGCCGCTGTTCACCGCGGAGGAGAGGAAGGAGTGGAGCGCTGCACGCAGCCCCGCCCGCTGCGGCCCGGCTCACTCGTTCGCTCGCTCTCAGTGTCGGCGTCCGGGCGGGCTGCGAGCGGCGCTGGAGTGCAGAGCGGTGCTGCAGCGAGGCGGAGGGGCACCCGGAGCGGTCGGCAGCGGCCGCCGAGACGGAGTCGGCGCCGGAGAAGGCGAGAGAGAAGTGGAAGAAGAAGGCAGAGACAGAGCCGCGCGAAAGCGGCGAGCGTGAGGTGTCGGCGGTGTTGCGGTGGCGGCGGGGCCGTACGGGAGATGTGCGCGGCGAGAGAAGGGCGCTGCGGCCGGAGGCAGCGGGCGCTGCTGTGCTGCGTGTTCGTGGCGGCGTGGGAGGCGGCGCGGGGGCAGCTGCGCTACTCGGTGCCCGAGGAGCTGCCCAAGGGCTCGTTCGTGGGCGACGTGGCCAAGGACCTGGCGCTGGAGCTGGCGGCGCTCGGCGTCCGCGGCGCCCGAGTGGTGTCCCCAGGCAGGACGCAGTATTTCGCTCTGCATGCGAGCAGTGGTCACTTGGTGACGGCCGAGAGGATAGACAGGGAGCAGCTGTGCCGGCTGCTGGAGAAATGCGTGCTGCGCTGTGAGCTGATCGTGGAGGGCGAGATGAAGGTTTATGCAATCGAAGTGGAAATCACGGACATTAACGACAATTCACCGACCTTCAAGAAGGTGGAGCTCGAGGAGAAAATGAGCGAGATGACATCCACGGGAGCACGATTTCCCCTGCCCGAGGCTCAAGACCCGGACGTGGGCGTGAATTCCCTGCAGAGCTACGCGCTGAGCGGCGACGAGCACTTCTCGCTGTCCGTGCAGGCGGGAGCCGACGGCGAGAAGCGTCCCGAGCTGGTGCTGGCCAAGGCGCTGGACCGGGAGGAGGCGGCGTTTCACGAGCTGCTGCTGAGGGCGAGCGACGGCGGCGACCCGGCGCGGACGGGCACGGCGCGCATCCGCGTGGCTGTGCTGGACGCCAACGACAACGCGCCCGCGTTCAGCCAGGCGGTGTACACGGTGCGAGTGCCCGAGGACGTGCCCGTGGGCTCCACGCTGCTCACCGTCACCGCCACCGACCCCGACGACGGAACCAACGGAGAAGTTAAATACACTCTTAGGAAAATGACGAAGAATGCTTCAACAGTATTCAAGTTAGATGCCGATACGGGAGAGATCAGAGTATTGCGAAGTCTCGACTTCGAGGAATGCAATTCCTATGAATTGGAATTACAGGCACGAGATGGCGGTGGACTCTTTCGACACAGGCGAAGGTGTCGATCTCGGTGACAGACGTGAACGACAACGCGCCCGAGATTTCGGTGCGGTCGGCGCTGAGCGAGATCTCGGAGGACGCGGCGCCGGGGACGGTGGTGGCGCTGCTGCACGTGCAGGACCGCGACTCGGGCGCCAACGGGGAGGTGCGGTGCAGCCTGGGCGAGGGCGTCCCGTTCCGGCTGGAGCGGGCGCTGGACGACTACTACAGCGTGGTGACGGCGCGGGAGCTGGACCGCGAGCGGGCGTCGGAGTACAACGTGACGGTGCGGGCGGCGGACGGCGGGTCGCCGGCGCTGCGGAGCGGCGCGGTGCTGGCGCTGCGGGTGCTGGACGTGAACGACAACGCGCCGGTGTTCGCGGAGGCGCGCTACAGCGCGCGGCTGCCCGAGAACAACGCCGAGGGCGCGCTGGTGCTGACGGTGCGCGCGTGGGACGCGGACTGGGGGCAGAACGCGCGCGTGCGCTACCGGCTGCGGGAGGGGCGGCTGCGGGGCGCGCCGCTGTCGTCCTACGTGTCGGTGCAGGCGGAGACGGGCGCGCTGTACGCGCTGCGCTCGTTCGACTACGAGGAGGTGCGCGAGGTGGAGCTGTGGGTGCGGGCGGAGGACGGCGGCGCGCCGCCGCTCAGCAGCAACGTGTCGGTGCGGCTGCTGATCGCGGACGAGAACGACAACGCGCCGCAGGTGCTGTACCCGCCGGCGGCGCCGGGGCCGGGGCCGGGTCCGGGATCGGGCGCGGGCGTCGGTGCGTGGGGCTCGGCGTCGGGCGCGTGGAGCTGGGCGGGCGTGGAGCTGGCGCCGCGCTCGGCGGAGCCCGGCGCGCTGGTGGCCAAGGTGGTGGCGGTGGACGCGGACGCGGGGCAGAACGCGTGGCTGTCGTACGAGCTGGCCAAGGCGACGGAGCCGGGGCTGTTCCGCGTGGGGCTGCACAGCGGCGAGGTGCGCACGGCGCGCTCGCCGCTGGCCCGCGACGCGGCCCGGCACAGCCTGGTGGTGGTGGTGAAGGACCGCGGGCGGCCGGCGCTGTCGGCCACGGCCACGCTGACGGTGGTGCTGGCCGAGAGCGTGGCCGAGCTGCTGTCGGAGCTGGGCAGCGCGGCGGCGCCGGCCGAGCCCGCCGGCAGCCTGACGCGCTGGCTGGTGCTGGCCGTGGCGGCCGTGTCCTGCCTCTTCCTCGCCTTCCTGCTGCTGCTGCTGGCGCTGCGCCTGCGCCGCTGGCGCCGCTCGCGGCTGCCTGCCGCCGCCTTCGGCCGGCGCCGCCTTGCGCGGCGTCCCGGCCTCGCACTTCGTGGGCATCGACGGCGTCCGCGCCTTCCTGCGCTCCTACTCGCACGACGTGTCGCTCACCGCCGACTCGCGCAAGAGCCAGCTGCGCTGCGCGGGCGGCAGCTGCTGCGACACGCTCCCGGCCCGGCCGCCGCCCGACGAGGCCGCGCCGCTGCGCGGGGAAGACGCTGCCGCCCACCGCGCCGCCGAGCCCGACGGCCTCCCGGTGAGTGCTGCCACCGCTGCGGCTCCGGATTTCCTCCTTCCGTCCTCGCCTCTTGCACCTGGCTTTGACTCTCCTTCGCATCGCTTTTGCCCTCTCCATTCTTCTTCCGTTCTTTCCTTGGTGGTCGATTGATTGGCTATAAATGCGACCGTCTCATATCTCTTAATCCATCACACGTTTTTTCCTGACGTCTCTAACTGGCATATTCTTTTGTTCTTGTCATCCCCAACACGCATAGAGTTTGTTGCATTCTCTCTTCGGCAGTGTTTTTGCTTGAATGGCATCTCATGTGTTTTTTTTTATTTTCTTACTTCGACCTCATGCGTGTTTATGTCATTTACCATGCTTCCGCTCTCTGTACTTCACTCCCTTCTTTTTGCTTTTCGTCCCCTGCAATTTCTCCTCTGCAGAAACGATATCTTCTTCGCTGTGCAAAACTCTCATTCAACGGCTTGTTCCTCTTTTTCCCTTTGGTCACGGGATGCAGTCATCAATACAGAGTGTGTGAAAGGCTGGATGTGCGGGCTTACTTGTTGCTACAATTTAGCTATGTCCGGGCTTTTTCTCTATCTTCTTGCCTGGTGGTTACTCATTTTTTCCTCTGCTATGTATAATTTGTGTTCTCCTGTACGAACTGATATTCGGAACAATATTTTTTTTAGTTTTCAGGGTCCACTTTCTTTCTGACAGCCCGTGTGTTGAGTCAGTGAGATTGGTTTGAAACAGATTCCTGATGACTCCGTGTGTAACTTAGGTACTTGTCCTTTTTCCTCTTCACAACGTTTCCACTTCTACATCATGATGTGTAGAGCAAATAGATGTCTTTCTATCCATTCATGCATACCATGCGTTGCGGAAAACGGTTGGGTACCTGGTCCTTTGACAATATTCCTTTGCCTATGGTGAGGATGAAATGCAATCATAACAGCTGTGTTTGCCAAAGGCTTCAGGGTTCTGAGGGTGAAGGGCTTATGGAGGAAATAGGGGATGTGGTTTTCTGATTTCACCATCTTTTAACCAGAGGTTGATATGTTGAGAGTTCACTGTGGTTTAATTTTAAAAGTAAAAAGGTAAGGGTTAATCTTGAGTTTATCACAAGTGTTTGACTACCTTTTCCTTTTGACCTCGTCCGAATTGTTCTATGTTTACCCTTTATCACTTCGTAGCTCATTATTTAATCTCATCATCTTCGCCCACAGCAGCAAATGATGTGAGTCACTCTTTGGGTGGGCATGTGGGACCATTAGGGCTGTTCCTTTTAAGAGATCTTTCATTGAAATGTTTTTCCCAAGTCTCACGTTTGGTTATGGAGTTGTCAGTTTCTCAAAGCACGAAATTTGAGCAGTAGGACGCTGTATTTATGGCATTGATACTGTGCATAATGATCCAAGCCACCTTTCCTTTCCCATTTGTGTTATTTGTTGGATTTTGCTAGCAGCATTTCTGTTGGTGTTGTTAACTTTCTTTTCTCATTTCCTAATGGCTAGCTCAGAGGATAGAACGAATCTCTATAGAAACACAGCAAATGGAGGAGCTGAATTTTCTCTTATTTTATCTTTATAGATGACAGGTATCCTAGTTCTTTCTATTTGTTGGGTATTTTTTATTTTCTATTGTTGTTTTGTTTTTGTTTATATATTTGTTTGTTTTTACTTATGTGCGTAAGTGCTTAGTGACATAACCTGACAAGGATCGGTTCACTTCATTATGTTTTACGTCATTGCTGGTATTGTTTTCAGGGACTATTGCTCAGCCGCTATGGGGCTGGTATCTTTCAAAGTCGGGAAAATCTCTTGAAATCACAGGACTGGGTGATGTAATGTCCATACATACCTTGAATATTTTCATCTGTCAGGACTTCAACACACTTCTGTTTCCTTCAAAAGTCACTGAATAAAATGTTCTACTGGCCAGTAAGATATGGTGAAATGTTGCATGCTGGCTGTGAGGTTATTTTGCTGGGAAAGCTGGAATCTAGTGTAGGGAATTGGAAGTAGTTGGGTCAGCGTGGTTTTGTCAGGGCAATGGTTTCATTTCATACCTAGTGCTAAGATGTGTATTATGTTGTAGAACAAATGAAGGCAATGACAGAGCCTTTATTTGACAAATAGGCGCTATAGGAAAAGATATCAAAAATAAATTAACTCACCCCTCCCGGTAACAGTTTGGAGAAAGGGACGAGCTGAGGAATGTGACCCTCCCCCGTTCGTACCGCCTCTCCGCCGGAGAGAAGGGCGGGGGAAAAAGGGGAACCAGCGCAGACTTAGATTGCACAGGAACTATCGCGGAGACAGAAGGAGTGGCTCCAGCCCCTCCGCTCTCTCTTCCGCTCCAGGCACACACACCCATTGGTTCAGGCTGTGACCTTGGAGTTCCACTACACATGTACATCGTTATCCAGGTCTCTCTGTCATTGGAGACAATGACAGAGTCTCCAGAGAATATCATTTTTGCTTGATAAACTGTGTGTAGAACAATGCTTTTTTGTTAGAATGGCTTATAATTCCTGTGTGCAATCTCAGTAATGTATTCCATTCTCCCTGTAACCTTGTGATGTAGAGCTCCTTCATAGTCATCTCTTCACATTGAGGCCTGTACTTCCAAGATAGATGTGGTTCATGTTTCCCGTGCGTGGATAGTGTATTTGCATTTGAAAAAGTATGTGTTGAACTGGAGGGAATCCTTCCTTCCTTTGTCAGTGTCTCAGTCACCTGAAGACAGGATTTTCTCTGTAAGTGAAAAGGAAGCAGAAGATGAAGGGAAATTGCATCCAGTATCTCAGA